>NC_064561.1:169823500-170126530 GCF_937001465.1 Orcinus orca | reverse complement strand
CAGTGACATAACAGTATGGAAGCAGCCTGGACCCGGAACCATTACACACAGCACAAGTGACTATGGTATCATCTTTCCTACATCAGATCATGTGTGCTTGAGAGTTAAGTTTTTGTAGTATGAAGCAACTTATATTTTAGAATTAATTTGCTACTGAAGCATAGTGTATCAAATACTGCCTAATAGAGTCCTTAAGCTGAAAGATTTAGCCAATATTTAGGATAACTGAACCCAGTGTTGGTTAGAATGTACACCGGATATATATTGAACACTCTAATTACTTGCTCCTGGCATCCTAGTGAGAGGACTTTTGGTGCTCTAATACCACACTGATACTTTATGTTGTTATCACTATAATTAACCTTGAAATAGAGGTAAGTAGCTAGTATCATACAGTATTCTGCTTGAGCAAACCAATGTTTTCTTCCTGGATAGAGCCGTATCCCCAGCTCCAGGGAAATATCAGTTGATGGAGAGAAAATTAAGTCAAAGTTACGGTAAAAATCCATACATGCAAAACCCTAGTCATTTTAGGGGGAATGATTAAATATAAGGGGATAACTGAGGATTATGTGATATTTGAAAAAAAAATCCTTTAATCCATTGGCAAACATCAAAATGAACAAATAAGAAAAGGAATTTGGAAAGAAGTGTCCATCTTCTACATTGCTAACAAATTCTAACAAACTTAGTGAGTTAAAACACACATATTTATTACTTCCTGGTATTTATGCAGAGTTGAAGTCCTGGCATGGTGTGGCTGGATCCTCAGCTAAGGGTCTAACAGGGCTGCAGTTAAGGTGTTATTGGATGGCATTTGTATCTGTGAGCTTGGCTGGAGGAAGCTTCTGCTTCTGAGCACACTTATGTTGATGGCAGAATTCATTCACATGTAGTACAGACTGAGGGTCTTAGCTTCTGGCTGGATGTTGACTGGAGACTTCCTAAGCTCCTAGAGGTTTACACAGCTCCTAGGTTCTGCCCACGGCGGCTGGCCCATGATTTTTCCCAGCACGACCATTTACTTCATCATATCAGCCTGGAGAGTCTCTCAGTAAGTCTGCTAGCAAGAAGGAGCCTTATATATTGTAACATGATCATGGGAGGGAAAATACAAGGAATCCAGTGCAGTAGAGGAGTTAAGGGTATTTTTAAATGGTAATTACAGCACTCCCTCAACTGTGCTTCTTGTTTCGGCAAATGCAGGCTAAACTGGAATAAAAGAAAGAGGGCTCCAGAAGAAATACCTGCCCCCCAAAAAGTCAGTTAAATGATGTATTCAACATAGTAAATAGGCAAAGCAAAAAAGATGCAACTATTAATTCCAGTGAAAACAAAAAGCTGTACAAGAAAGAAAATAAATGCTAAATATTGAATTCACCAAAATTACAGTAAAATTATTTTGGAAGTTGGACAGAGGAAATATGTATGTGTGAGTCCGTGGTTGGCATAGGAAAAAAGTTATTTGAATCTTCATATTCTGTATTAGGGAATCAATAAATTACTATCTGAAACTTGAAAAAAAAAGAAAACAGTATAAGTACATTATGTACCAATCTGACCCTAAGTAGATGGAGTAACGAAGGAGCTGAAAACCATTGCCTATAGTGGGTAAACAGGAAGATGAATATATGAAAGACAAGGTCTACTGTTTTATGTTATACTTTGCCTAGTTTATTTGATTTTTAAAACTATGTACTTGGGTAATCATGATAAAAATAAAAAAGAAGAATGAGTATAATGAGAACCTTAGCATTTTACTCCATATAACTTAACATTGTTTGAATTTTTCAAAAGTCGTATGTCTTAAATTTGTTATTAAAAAACAATAAATCTCTCTACTTCCTCCAAAGCCTCTACAGCTATTTTATTTTTGAATTTTATTTATTTTTTATAGAGCAGGTTCTTATTAGTTATCTGTTTTATACATATTCGTGTATATATGTTAATCCCAACCTCCCAATTCAGCCCACCACCTATACAGCTTTTTTTCAGTGAATTTTGAGGAGACAGAGAGAATCTCCTGTGAGGATGAGAAAGAATGGGAGAAATAGTAGGACTGTTTGTGGGAAAGGGAGCTTGTGTACAGTTAGGAAGAATGCACTTCACTGGTTTTGCAATTTTTCCAGTCTAAGTGTTATATTAGAAGAAAGTAGGAAGTGGGCAAAGAACTTCATTAATTGCCTACTTTGTGCTAGACACTGCAGAGGTGCTTTACCGACATTTCTTCACTTACCTCACCTGACAGCACTCTGAGACAGATATTGCTGACCCCGTGTCACAGAGCAGGGGCCTAATGATGAGAAGTTAAATAAATTGCTTAAGCAAAACAATCCTCTTAGTGTCAGAGCAAGAACTAAACCCAAGGGCTTCTCTGACTCAAAAACCCTCAGCAATGGGTGGCTCTAAAATGAAGCCCTGCTTAGCACCAATCCTTTGTGTGCAAAACTGGCTCCATTTATTAAGTGAAAACCTCCTTCACTGTCTTAATTCCATATGCCCTCTGCAATCTTGTTTATATTAATTCAATTAAAAATCAACAACTCGAAGGTAAATTTCAGTTTTGCTCTTGTCAAATGTTCAAGACCAGAATTTTATATATATTTTCATTAAATCTGATGTAGTCAAACAGTACAGTAGGTTATTGAGTGTAGGTGGTTAATTTAAAAAAAAAAAACTGTTGTATTGAATTCTTATGTAGTTTTTAGCTAATTATATGGCAACTTGGTTTATCTGAGGCTATTCAAATAAATCTTAACACAAGATTTTAGCAATAAGTCAATTTTAATAGAATCATTAGCATTTATTTGATGCTTTGCTAAATCTGTGTAAAACCTTGCTCATTATTAGTTTAAACAGATATATTGCTGGATTTTGTGTAGCATATCTATTTTTAAGAGGAGGGATTTTGTTCTAACTAGTGTTCATGATGGAATCCATATTTTTTTGGCTTATTTAGGATTCAAATGAGCAGATTTTTGGGGTTTTTTAACATCTTTATTGGAATATAATTGCTTTACAATGGTGTGTTAGTTTCTGCTTTATAACAAAGTGAATCAGATACATATACATATGTCCCCATATCTCTTCCCTCTTGCGTCTCCCTCCCTCCCACCCTCCCTATCCCACCCCTCTAGGTGGTCACAAAGCACCGAGCTGATCTCCCTGTGCTATGTGGCTGCTTCCCTCTAGCTATCTATTTTACATTTGGTAGTGTATATATGTCCATGCCACTCTCTCACTTCATCCCAAGTCCATTCTCTACATCTACATCTTTATTCCTGTCCTGCCCCTAGGCTCTTCAGAACCATTTATTTATTTATTTTTAAGCTTCCATTTATATGTGTTAGCATATGGTATTTATTTTACTCTTTCTGACTTACTTAACTCTGTATGACAGACTCTAGGTCCATCCACCTCACTACAAATAACTCAGTTTTGTTTCTTTTTATGGCTGAGTAATATTCCATTGTATATACGTGCCACATCTTCTTTATCCATTCATCTGTCAATGGACACCTAGGTTGCTTCCATGTCCTGGCTATTGTAAATAGAGCTGCAATGAACATTTTGGTACATGACTCTTTTTGAATTATGGTTTTCTCAGGGTATATGCCCAGTAGTGGGATTGCTGGGTTGTATGGTAGCTCTATTTTTAGTTCTTTAAGGAACCTCCATACTGTTCTCCATAGTGGCTGTATCAGTTTACAGTCCCACCAACAGTGCAAGAGGGTTCCCTTTTCTCCGCACCCTCTCCAGCATTTATTGTTTGTGGATTTTTTGATGGTGGCCATTCTGAGTGGTGTGATGTGATACCTCATTGCAGTTTTGATTTGTATTTCTCCAATGATTAGTGATGTTGAGCATTCTTTCATATGTTTGTTGGCAATCTGTATATCTTCTTTGGAGAAATGTCTATTTAGGTCTTCTGCCCAGTTTTGGATTTCCTTGTCTGTTTCTTTGATATTGAGCTGCATGAGCTGCTTGTGAATTTTGGAGATTAATCTTCTGTCAGTTGCTTCATTTGCAAATATTTTCTCCCATTCTGAGGGTTGTCATTTCTCTTGTTTGTTTTCCTTTGCTGTACGAAAGCTTTTAAGTTTCATTAGGTCCCATTTGTTTATTTTTGTGTTTGTTTCCATTTCTCTAGGAGGTGGGTAGATGAGCAGTTTTAAAGAATCTCAGAACCAACTATGTTGGCCCTAGGTCCTCTGCATTTATTGCTGTGACAAAAACAAGTAGAGGTGTTGAAGAATGGTGATATTGAAAAATCATAAAGGGATTAACATCTAAATGCTGAAACAGTTCTATTCATTGGTCTATTCCTATGCAGAAAAAACGTCTTGCCTACAAACAATGGGGAAAATGATCAGAGCTCTGTGCTGCTGACCCCAGCATGGCTGTTGTTTTCACTGTGCACCAGCAGGCAGAACATAACAATAGACCGTGGCCTCTGCTCTTCCTGGAGGCCCCTAGTCTTTAATGCAGAGGATAAGAATGGCAACGAAATGCCTGGGTGTGCCTATGTGTGTGTTTTCATTAGCCATTTTATCTCTCCAGTTGCCAAATGAAAAATATATCTGTTTGGCTGATTATCGATCACAAACAATCTCATCAGAGTTTTGTGGGTGACATATACCTAAATCTTTAAGCATATTTTGAAAAGAAATGATGAATAAAAATACGAATATTTCAGACTATAAAATATCAGCTTTTATGAGAAAATAGTATAAAATTAGATCTTCCATCTCTATCTGAATGGATACTGAATTTTCCACAACATTTACATTTCGTAAGAGGACTTACAAATAAGTTGAAATGTGAAAGTTATAGATAATTTTTGCTCAAGCACCCTGGCTCTGGTGTTCAAGCAGAAGGAGTGCATGTGTGCGCATGTGTGTATGTGCATGTGTGAACATGGAAATGAAGGCTTTCATGTGAATGAGCCTGAGGGGGCGCAGGTTTTGCACTAAGTCTGATTGATGCTCTCCCATATGGTCACTAACTTGATGGACTCTCACCAGCCTCTTTTCCTGTCTCCTGGGCTGGAGCTCATTTAACTGAAAGCATGATGAAGGCGACAAAAAGGGACCAGCTGAGCCATATAGCCTTTCTTTGGCCCTAATAGATCATGTTAGCGTTTTGCAGATGTTGGGTTTCCAAATCAATAATCCTGTTGACGGCAGCTCCCAGTAGTAGCTATTAGATGATGTAATTTGGAATTTGATTTGCTTCTTAGGTTAAGACAAACAAATCTCATTTGCAGTGTAAAATATCTAACATCATGAAAATAGTGCCTTCTGTTTTGCTTTCTCACTCAAGGGCATTTTATAGAATGGAAGTCAAGGTCATTGTGACAGTCTTCTCACTGCAGAAAACTGCAGCCACAGACTACATTTTGAAAGACTGCTTTTTTCACTTATTAGGTTATCACAAGTGGTAACCATGCTAACAGAGGTATCTGTAGCTTTGCATTGTATTAGGAGAAATAGAATTACCCGATATTGCAGCTGCACTTTTGATTTGTCATTTATTTGGAATAAATAGAGGGTGGTATGCCAGTTGCCATGGAAACCAGTTCTATTTTGGAGCAGTGTAAGACCTTTAAACACGTTTGAAATTGCTTCCTTCTCATTATGTTTCAGCACTGAAGAAGGTGTAGTGTGCAATTAAACAGAAATGAAGTTTTAATTAAAATATTAAATTACATTTTATGGATTGCCCTTTGTGTACAATAAGCTTAAGAGAGGCTTGCTACCTGCAAAGCCGACTGGATGTATATTTTGGAAAGAGAAAAGGATCATCCTCTTACTGCTGTGTGTGTGTTTCAGTGTGTGTGTGAGAGAGGGAGATTCACGATGATTTGTCTCTTACTCTTAGAAGTTTATTGCAAAAAAACCCATTCCATTTAGAATGTTCTGGAAATCTTGGTAAATGTGTGCAGGGTTATAAAAAGAAAAATATATGTTTGGATTTGTTTGTAGGGTATAAATCAAGAGCGTTAAATATTATGCTGATACAAAAAGACAACATTTAATTGTTCAGATTTTGAAAGAGCTTCTTTTAAGGAAAATTAGTGAAAATAAAAAAATGCTATATAGTCTGGGTCCTGATATATAGTCATTACAAAAACAGAAATATATGCACATGTGGCAGCCAAAATCTGAGGATTTTACATGATGAAAGCTAAACGTAGGTTTATATTTTTAAAAGTTAAGTGTATTTTGTACATTAAAAAGTGAAGTTCCTCAGCTTCTGAAATTGCAAAATATGTTGAAATGTTAATTTAGACTTATGTATCAATAATATAAGTTGTCCCAGAACTATAAACATAGATTATTCAGAAGCCATCAGGGGATTACCTTAGTTATAGCCAAATACTAAAACCTCACCTTTTTACAGCTCTTTATGATATATAAAGCTCATCCACATACATTATTTCATGTGCTCTGTCAACAATTCTGAGGTAACAGTATAGCAGCTATTGTTTCCATTTTAAATAAAAGTGACTTGCTTAAAGTTACCCAGGTATCAATGGAACCCCTGAGAATCAATGTCTTCTGATTTCTAGTCTTATGATCTTTCCATTGCGAGAATTATATTTCATATCAGACTAAATTTACAAAACATCCTGTTTTCTCCTGAGTCATTGAGGAAGGTATTATAAAGTATTTAGGGATACAATTTAACTGCTCTTCAGAATTACAGAAAGTGTGTGATGAAGTGTGATTTTAAATTAAGCTTTTTTGTCTTCTAAGCATCCTATCATAGATGTTTATTTTTTGCAGGTTTAAGAAGAGTTTACTGGTTATTTCACGTTGTGCAGTCATACTGGCCATGATTCAATTTTTTTGCAATTGAAATATTCCTGCTATACCAACTTACAAGATTGCTATTTTTGCATGTATGACATGTCCACTTAACTAGGTGTTATTTATGTTTAGTAGTTGTCTGCTCAATCAGTCCCTTACTGGCAATGAGCCCCTGTGGCAATGGAGCCCCATACTATAAAAAGATTGTATGAAGAACTGAAAAAAACGTGCTCTGTAATAAAAGGAGCTTCATTGGTGGTGAGCAGCTGCTGGCCCAGCAGTCCTGGGACTTTCATGAGGCTGCTATGAATATGTTCACAGCATGCTGAGGCTACTGCCATGCTGCTAAAATGCTACATCGCCAAATCCCGTCTGCTGGAGAGCATTGGCTTCGTCCTACTTAATACAGAACCTTTCTTAAAGGAGATACGTTTCACTTCTACCAATAAAATTACGCTCTTCAGTGTATAATCAATGCCTTCATAATATCCTGTACAGAATTTAGCACTTGGAAGATATTATGTGAGTTCTTTTTTTGTTGTCAAATGTGAAGGTTCTCTTCTATCACAGATCATTGGTTAAGTAGCTAGATTTCCAAAGGAACAAAGGGGGGATCTGCTGTGAAATTATTTTAAGGTCTATTGTCCAAGTCTTGGAAGATTTAACAAAGTGTTAGCTCATGGCCAAGATGACTGTCATGACAAATGTCAACAAGCTGGAAAGAGTGGGAGTCTAGACTATTCTTTGGTAAAGGGAGCTTGACCAAAGCACCAAGCATCCAAGCTTTCACACTGGCACCAATTCTCATTTTCCTGAATCTCAAAGCTGGTACTCTGACCTAAAATGGCAACAGATTGTCAGAGATTTTATACTGATGCTAAATAACGACCCAGGAAGCCAACACTGAAATTTAAATAGGTTGTATGAATTTTTCAATAATAAACTTTTAATTAAGTGTAAAATGTAACAGAAAAGTGCACAAATCCTAAGTGTACACAGTTCAATGAATTTTGTAGGGCAAATAATCTGTGGAACCAGCACTGTGAACAACACAAACTACTACTCTGATTCTCATAGGCTCTCCTGGAGCCCCATCCCTAACTATCAGCCCCAAAGGTAGCCAGATATATTATCTCTTAACAGCATAGAGTAGATTTGCCGAAGTTTGAACTTTCTATAAATATAGCCATACAGTACATATTTTTGTGTGCTTCGCTTCTTTCACTTAAAGCTACATTTGTGAGATTCATCCATGTTTTTGTGACTAGCTGTATTTTGGGACTGCTTCATTTCTATTACTGCACCGTATGTCATTCTATTATTGCAAGGGGAGTGTATCCTGATTCATTTAATCATTTTTCTGTAGAAGGCTGTTGAAGTTGTGAAGTCCAGTGTGGGACTTCTGTGGACATTCTAGTGCATGTATTTTGGTGAACATATCTACTTATTTCTGTTGGTCATGTACTTTAGGGTCATTGAATTGGTATGTTTGACCTTAGTGGATACTGATGAATTGTTTTCCAAAGTGGCTGGACAAATTTACACTCCCATCAATGGTGTACAAGAATTACAATTGCTCCGCATCTCACCAACATGCAATTTTTGACTCCACTTTAATTTTAGCTATTTGAGTGGATGTACAGTGTATCATATTGCAGCTTTAATTTTCATTTTCTGGATCACTAATAAAGCAATTTTTCATATATGTATTGGCCATTCATGTTTTTTTAAAGTTCCTCTTGAAATATTTGCAATTTTTCTTTTGACCTGACTGCCTTTGTCTTATTGCTTTGTTGGTACTGTTTCTGTAGTCTAAATTTGTTTTTCTCTGATACATGTTTTGCTCATATTTCTTCCCACTTGAAAACCTGTCTTTTCACTCTCATAATGTGGTCTTTTCATTCATGGCAGGCACTTTTTTACTTCTACTTAAAAAATCTTTAAGATTATTTAAGAAAACCACCCTGTTTTCTTCTAGGAGATTTATTGTTTTAACCTCTCACACTTAGATACACAACAAAGCTGAAATTGATTTTAATTTATTGGTAAGTAGTTTGGTAAAAAAAAAACAAAAACAAAACCCAAAAACCTACAGAAGTTTCTCCATTGCATTGCAGTGTCAACTTTGTCATAAACTGAACAATCATATATGTGTGGATTTATTTCTGTACTGTCTGTTTGGTCCTAATGGACTATTTGACATTTCACCAATACCATCTTGTCTTTATTACTATAAATCTTTTATGGGTCTTTTTATGTGGTCATGTCAGTTTTCAAAATTTGCTCTTCTTTTTTCAGATTGTTTAGACTATTTTGGTTTTTTGCATATTCATATAAATTTTAAGTTCAGATTGCCAATTTCCACAAAACAACCTGCTGGAGTATTTATTCAGATTGCTTTGGTCAATAAGATCAATTTTTGAGGAATCACTAGCTTTACAATCTGAGCATTTTACATACTCCATTTATTTAAAAGGTGATACCTTAAAGAATAATTCTTTAAATAAATTATTCTGTGCCAATTGAATAAGCATAGGGATAAAGGTTAACTTTGACTTCTATACATTAAAACCTCACAGTATACATTAAAGCCAATTCTAGCTGCGTTAGATTAGAATGTTATTAGATCTGAATGTTCAAAGTGAAAAATTACATCTCTATAAAATAATACTTGTGACTACATTTACGACCTTGAGATGGAAAAATTTGAGTACAAAAATATTTCTTAAACAGGACACTAGAAGCACTAAACAAAAGGAAAGGAATGAGGCAAAGGATCTTGACTAATTTTATTTTATCAAAATACAATATTAAGGGTATAGGACTTAGAAGAAAATACTTTGAATATATATTACCAACAAAGGACTCCTTTCTGGAATATATAAAACACTCATTCAAGTCAATCAGAAAAATATTACTCAAGAGGGAATTAGAGGAAAACTTTAATACATGTTTTGCAAAAGAGAATATCCAAGTGCCCAATAAATATGTGAAAAAGTGCTCATCAGGGAAAAGCAAAATAAAACCTTTTCATTGTTAATAAATGGTGTTAATTATCTAACAGAATGATAAAAGTAAAAATAACGTTAATATCGAGTGTCAGAAAAGATGTGGCTCTACAGGAGCTCTCTCATACACAATTTGTGGGAATTTATTTTGGTAAAGTCGCATTGGAAAGCTGACATAACTTCTTACAGTTGAATATACACAGTCCTTAAAGCCCAACAATCCCATTCATAGATATTTACCCAATAGATATCCACACCTATACGCCACAAATCATGAACGAGGATAGCAACATTAATTACTTTAGTCAAAGAATAGAAACAGCTTCAACAACATAGATAAATAAGGCAAATAAAATTGTTGAGAGAAAGAAACACAATCCAAAATATGACTTGATTCATATTAAGCTCAAAAACAGGCAAAACTAATCTATGGCTTTAGAAATCAGTATAGTCATGATATTTAAGATAGAGGCAAGAGAGGAGCTTCTGCAACACTGCTGTTGTTTAATTTCTTGATCTGAGTGGAGATGACACAGACACATTCATTCACTGATACTCCTTTGAAGTGTGTATCTATGATTTGTGCACTTTTCTGAATGAGTTTTAGGTATCATTAAAGATATTAATGTGTATTTATATGTTTATTATATAAAGCTATATATATGTATATATCTATTTGTTTAAGTATTTCAGTATCGCTCCACTTTATGTGTTAGGATACAACATTGAACACAAAAAAAAAGGGTCTCTATTCTTCTGGGTTATACTTTCTTACAATCTCTTCTCCCATCCCCAGGCTTTATTGAGATATAATTAACATATAATCTGTGTAAAGTTAAGGTGAACAATGTGTTGATTTGATACACTTATATATTGCAAAATGATTACCACTATAGTGTTGGCTAACATTTTCACCATCTTACAAAATTACCTTCTTTTTTTGTGATGAGAACATTTAAGATATACTCTCTTAGCATCTTGCAAGGACATATATTTTATTAATAACTATAATCACCATGTTGTGCATTAGACCTTCAGAATTTATTCATTTTACATCTGGAAGTTTGTACCTTTATGGTCTTATGTGGATGCATACATATCTAGAAAAATATAAAGATGTAGATGGAAAAGATATAGCAACTTTAGTGTAGTGACTGAATTTGAAAGGAAGTTAAAGGCATGGGGTTAGACAGGAAAATAAAAGAGGACTTCAATCATAGATCAAATATCTAATATTGCAAAATGTTAACTTTGTTGATTTGCAAATTTGTTAATTCATGCTGAAAGGTGCACTTTTATCTGTAACTGTGTTCTCCTAAATTTTCTACCAGAGTGAAAAACTTTTACGTAAAAATATTTAAAAGCACATTTTCTAGACATCAGGAGCACACGAATGAAACAAAACAAAATAAAAAGGTACCAAAACACAGTATCTTAAGGCTCTCACCAGCTAGTGTCAGAGTTACAAATAGTTGACTTGGGGTAAAAGGTTTGATTTGACAGAGATTCACAAGAGCAGTAAGCAAGCGCCTTGATCATAAAGTTTCTTGAATGCAACATTGGGGAAAGAGAACATTGTCTAAGAGCAATTGAAGAAATTCAAGTAGCTTCACTTTTATGTCTAGAAATGCCTCAACTGACTGTACAGTATATGGGGAACTGGACAGGAACAGCATAGGGACCATGGACATGAAAAGAAAGGTTGCAGCAGACATCTGGGAGAGATGATAAATTTCAGAACTACAGTAGTGATGGTGGGAATGTAGAAATTTGCAGTCGTATGAGAAAAAGAAAACACAGGCAAGTATGCTATATATGATAACTGATTGAATGTAAGCATTTGAAGTAGATAATGAAGTCAAGAAAGATATCTAGGTTTATGAAGTTAGCCATCAGTGTAGACAAGGAATCCCGACAAAATTCAGTGGAAAGGCTCTGCATCAAGTTTGCCTTCATCATTGAGGTTCAAAGCCTAGATAGAATAAAATATAATTCTTGACCAAAGAAGTTTTCAATCTAATGGGATTCAAGGGATATTATTAACAAATAATTGTATTATTTACAATTCACAAAAGAATAGGTAATTTAGGAGGACAAAATTTGTCCTATGAAACAGTCTCTGTGACCCTTGGTTATGTTCTTGCAGAAGGGTAGTGCTGTCTGAAGGATGTGGTGAAGAAAATGCTCCCATTTCATTACATAATATTTTCCCATCCATTTTAAATATTAACTTGCCAGGTCAGCATCATGAAATAAATCTTTATGAGTCCTCAATTTTTATATTACTTTAAAAATGTTTAAAATATTGTGTGGGTCCCTCCCACTTTTACATGCACAGTAAAAGAAAAAGAAAGCCTTCTTTGTAAAGTTTATTTTGATATTTTGTTGGACAATCTTAACAATTCTAAGCACAAAACTCAAAGTTATTTAAGGGTTTGTATTTTTTTGATTTTTGTATTCTTAGTGACTTCACAGTAACTAGTTTATTCACAATTTCTGAATAAACATAAAGCTTGTACCACAGTGCCTGCTACCACATGCAAATGTTTCATTTGACCTCATGCTAGACAAGGTAACTATTCAAATTAATTATATTTTTGAAAGAAAACGTTAATGTGCAATAAGGCTTGCATCTTGTTAAATAAAATGTGTCTATGATTATAAAATCATTTATCTAATAAATTGATTCAGCTAAAACAGTTTGAAATAATCATAAGTTTTGGATCAGTAAGGCACATTCATCAGTCTGCTAAATAATTTGCAATTCTTACTTCCCTTAAGCACAAGAATTTCCTTCTCCCAAAGCCTACTGGTTATAATACAGACATTTTCCAGGCAACCTATCTTCGGGCACTGAATGAAATGTGACCTATCCTAAAAGGTAGCACAACTGCTAAGCTCAATAATGAGTGGCATAATTCTATAGAACCATTTAAAATATTATCTATTTATTTCCCACTGAGTCCAAATGAGCAAGTACACAAATGAAGAGATCATTTCAATAAGGAAGAATGTTGAAAATTTATAGAATAACCCTTATGGAAAAGCATACAGAACAATATTCCATATGTTGGCAATAACTGCTCATTAGTTAAATATTCTTATTGTATATAAATATTTGGTTTTGTTTTGTGATATCTGGGGAATAAGCTTTAATTTTTTTATATACTTAGACGTACATCATGGCAGATGATTTTAGCTGGTATTCCCCCATCCATGTATCCATTTCCCAGAAATTTAAAGCTGGTTTAAGCCAACAACGCAGTCCTATTATCCTTTCATAAATACTAATTTTTCTAGCTAATAAAGCTTTATGCAAGTGAGTATAATTTAGGAATGCAAGATAAATGATTGAGAAATTATCTATACCATAATTTTAGTTTTTTACACTTTTAAAAGTAATAAATTTATTTAAGTGACTGACTTTAAGCTGTAATTCTACTTAGCAGAATGTATATTGAAAGCCCTCTTTTCTTTTATTTTTCCAAAGACTTTATATTTAGTTCTCTAAAATGGTCAACTGAGGAATCCAGATGGATGGTAGGAATTTATTTCATCAGATTTTGTGACTCATGTTTAAAATTGCTTATTACCATTTTGCCCTTTTATAAAGAACAATAAAGAAAAACATATGAGTCCGGTTTTGACCAAACAGTTGAATGACTAACCAAGGATTCACTTGTCAGTTCCTTCAAAATAATTTTTAATGAATTATACATTTAGTGACTGCCTTAGCCATTTCTTAAAATAATAAATCTATCACTTTAAAATAGTTTATCTTAGGAGGTAATTATTTGTAGCAGCCACTGTTGGTTAACTATCTAGCATACAATTCTTTCTACCTAACACAAGTGTAATTTTGTTTGGGACCTACTCCTGCCCCACACAGACTGTAGATCTCATGGTAATAATAAATGTAACTGTAATATCTATGCTATGGAGCTCTTATGTATGCCAGGTCAGTTTTATCCACTGTAAATTTAGTTAATCCTCACAAACTCTATGAGATACTATAATTATCACTAATTTACTGAAAGGTTGAAGTAATCTTCCATGGTTTCACAGGTAGCAAGTAACAAAGCTGCGATTCTAACCCAGGCAGAGCTAGGGTCAATGTAGGCGATGCCCGCTCCAGCTGCAAAGATGTGCTCTAATTTTCTAAGCCAATTGTAGTAAGGATTTTCCAAAACTTGGAACACAGACCCAGTTTTAAAGCATTAGGGATACAGCATTCCATTGGAAGCTCTTAGCAGTACAGAGATTGGTTTTGACTTTGAATAGCCCAATCAGTTGGATTTGGAAGAAAAATCCTAAAGAGAAGACATTTATTCCAGGCTTGAATTTCTTCCTCTTTCCCACTGGACAGGTAAAGAAGGTATGTCGTTGAAGTACCGTATCAATTATATTACAAGCGAAAGGCAAGCCAGGCTCATTGCAAATCCTAAGCACAGAGGAGAACTATAGAGAAGTGCCATATTTATTAAGAATACTCTGTGCAATAAGGAAATTTTGAGTACGTACTCTGCCAAACACTGTACAATGCAATCAGCACATACAGTAAAATAAAATACTCCCTATAACAGATGTTCCAGTGGCACTGAGAAATGAGATTACAAATTAATATGTTTAGTATGAGTCCATATAGGCTCACTATTCATGGATGTGAGTTCCTACTCCTATGTACATATAGACAGGTTCATTTAAACACACATGTGTCTGGCTAGTCAATATTTAATTACATGCTATTACATGCACATGTACCTATTTCACTTAATAATCTAATATGTATATAATATGTATTAACAATAATACTATTATGTTATTAATATATAATATTAATATACATTATTATTTTATATGGTTAATTTATATTAATATACTGATATGTTATTAAACACTCAGGAAGAAAGATTTTTAAGGGCTGCTTAGTACTCCAATGTATGAATGAGGGTTTACTTAATTTTGCTCCAACTTTTACTAATATATAAATAATGTTTAAATTAATAAATGCACATAGTTCTTTGTATTTCACACACACACAATTACTCACTTAGGAAAAAGAAATATGTACATTTTAAGAATTTTGATGTCAATTGCTTTTTTGAAGCATGAGAAAGTATATGTCTTCATACCTGTCCATCACTTGACATATATTTTCTTTTTCATTGAAACAAAATGTATACAAAATGAAATGTTCATATCTTAAGTATGTGATTCAGTGAATTTGGATAAGTGTATATACATCTTGTAAATACTACCACAATTAAGTTATAGATATTTCCATCATCCCAGGCTGTTTCTTCGCACCTTCTTCAGTCAACAACCACCCATGATGGCCCCCACTGTTCTGATTTTTATCATATTAAAAGGATTTTTTTTTGTTCTGCTTCAGATATGCAGAACCCTATAGTATGTTCTTTGTGTCTGACTTCTTTTACTAAAAATAATATTTTTGAGATTCATCTATATTGTTTGTGTATCACTAAGTTGTTCCTGTATTGTGAAGTAGTATTTTATTATGTGAAAATACCTCGAATGATCATTTTATTTTCCTGTTCATTTATGAACATTTGGGCTTTTTCAGTTAGGAGCTATTATGAAAAAAATTACTATAAAACATTCTTATACAAGTTTTGTGGAAATGCTTTTGTGTCTCTTAAGTAAACATCTAGAAGTAGAATTGTTGGGTCATGTGGTATGTACATGTTCAACTTTAAAATAAATTGCCAAATTATTTGCTAAAGTGGTTCTAACAAGCAATTTATGATGGTTCCAGGTTTCAGTTTACAATAGCAATACTAAATTTAGATATATACTGCTAAGAATAATTTTAACTTTTAAAGATAAGAGAATTTATATGAATATTCAAGATCTAGACATCTTTAGATATATTTGACTAGACCACAGAAAAGTACATAATAACTTCAATGAAAATGCCCTCTGACCTAATTGCTAGAGTGAATATTATTAGATGTTCAAAAAGCATTCTTAAGACTTTATATGTCATCTCATAATTTTAAAGTAGGCTCATTTGCTTTTGCTTTTAGAGTTCTTCACACAGCTATATTTGTTATATATTTTTTGAACAATATGTTTGATTTATTCAAATTTTTCTGAAAGTCTTATAAACCTTGGTATTTTTTGCTCTAAATACAAAATAAATTGAAAAAAAAACTAGAGGAAAACAAAATAAGTGCATCTTGGATTTTTGTACTGGTAACAAACTTCTCAAAACAACTTTAGTTATCATTTTTTAAGAATTTTTAAGTTTTGGAATTTCTTGAAGCTATAGGGTCTTTATGATGAACTAGAAACTTTTTCCAGAATGTATTAATTACAAGTCAAATGCACATTATAGTGTAGAAAAAACATAAGAGAGAAAATGACCTTTAATCACCAGAAGTAATGTAATGTGGTGGTTGATGTCACTTTTCTCATTAGCTTTGCTGTACATCAGGAAAATAGTCAAACCAGTGTTCTTTACCCACACAGTATCTGCTGCCCTTTAGTCTTGTGAGAGATTGATTCCTCTATGTCAGAAACCCAACAATTTAACTGAACTCTCAGCTGAAAGTTGTCATGAGATTTTCCAGACAGCTCCGTAATATTGACATCTTGCTGACCTTTTCAGTAATCTGTAATTGGGCTATGTGGACATTTTTTCTTTCATATTTCTTACTTTTGACAAATACATAAAGAGATTATAGAATCTTTTAAAGGTTACAGAGATCTTAAGGGGAAGATAGTGAGCTAACACAAGCAAACCATTTTACGCTAATGATCAATGTAGATCACTAAGAAATGGTTTTATAATAAGAAGGAAAAAAGTTTTTGGCTATCACATTTGACTACTACTATGAAGAATTTACTTCTGAGAACTTTTCATTATTATAACAACTACCTGGAGATTCTTCATTTATAATTATATATCTGGAATATTAGTGGGTTAGACTTCTTGGAAACATAATATTAAAAGAATTTTTGTGAATAGAGTGCATAACCTTTCTAGTTTTTAATGGGTATATTATACAATTCTCTCTTCTTTGCAATGTAATCTGCAAATTAGAGGAGATATATTTAACTTTTGTTTGCCTTTTTATTTTTTGAGATGTGGAAAATTTCAAATGGAGTTTAGGCAAGTTTCCTAAATTATAGCAGAAATAGAATAAGAATCCCAGGTATTTCAATCCAAATTTTTTCCCCTTTTCACTCTTTCTATTATCAAATAGTTATAAAAAATTAATATGTTGGGTTTGGAGAAAGATGTAACTATTAAAAACTACTTAAGGAACTGTTAAATGTTGGAGCTGAAAACTGTGTGAAGATTTCATCCCCTAAGACATTTGTTTCTGAATGAATTGACTGGACCTTTCAGGACCTATGACTAAAAGGAGTTTTCTGTATATGGTAGAGAGAGGTTCTGGAGAGTTCTAACACAGACAGAACTTGGGAGCTATTCCTGACTTCTTCCCTGTCCTTAGTCATCATGTTGCCAATTATAATAAAAGGTATTTTTTTAACCTATTCATCTATTCACAAATATTTATTGATTACCTACTGTGTGTGTCTCCTTATTCTACCTGCTTTGTATACAAATTCCCAGCTCTCATGGATGGAGCTGGGGAAACAGATTATAAGCAACATAATTAAATAAAATAGATGGAGTAATATGTAGGAACAATAATAGGGTAGGAAGGAGGATAAAGAACATTGGAAGGACTGTAATTTTATATTTGATGTCCAGGAAAGGTTTCTATGAAAATTTTATATTTGAGTAAAGACCTGAAGGAGGAAAATGAGTGAAACTTACAGATGTTTGGTGGACCAGCACTGAAAAGAGAAGAAGAAAAATCACAAAGTCTCCGAGGCAGAGCGATGTATTAGATATTAGACATATATTTTGAAAGGTAAGCCAACTGAATTTGCCAAAGTATTCGATGTGATGTGTGAAAAAATAGGGGAAAGCAGTCAAGAACACTCAAATTTTTGGTTTCAGAAACTGGAAGGATAGAGTTGCCATTAACTGGTATGGGCAAGACTTTCCATGGTCACTGCCATATTTTTAATTCAAGCCCTTGTAATTTCTCAACAGGAGGCTACAACAATCTCCTCATTGCTCTCTATTCTACTGTTGACATCTCCCAAACTACTCTCTACCCCATCACCAGTTTTCTCCTTTCTAAAGCACATCTGATCTTATCATGCCTATGTTTGAAATCTTTCAATAACTTTTTTCTTTTTTTAAATTTTTATCTTATATTGGACTATAGTTGATTTACAGTGTTGTGTTAGTTTCAGGTGTACAGCAAAGTGATTCAGTAATACATATATATATATTCTCCCATTTAGGTTATTACAGAATATGGAGCAGAGTTCCCTGTGCTATAGAGTAGGTCCCTGTTGGTTATCTATTTTAAATACAGTAGTGTGTACATGTCAATCCCAATCTTCCAATTTATCCCTCCCTCACACCTTTCTTCTTTGGTAACCATAATTTTGTTTTCTAAGTCTGTGAGTCTGTTTCTGTTTGTAAATAAGCTAATTTGTATCTTTTTTTGTTTTTTGCTTTTTGTTTTTTAGATTCCGCATATAAGCTATATCATATGATACAACCCAATCAAAAAATGAGCTGAACACCTAAACAGACATTTCTCCAAAGAGGACATACAGATGGCCAAGAGGCACATGAAAAGATGCTCAACATCTCTAATTATTAGAGAAATGAAAATCAAAACTACAATGAGATATCACCTCACACCAGTCAGAATGGCCATCATCAAAAAGTCTACAAACAATAAATGCTGGAGAGAGTATGGAGAAAAGGCAACCTCCTACACTGTTTGTGGAAATGTAAATTGGTACAGCTACTATGGAGAACAGTATGGATACTCCTTTAAAAACTAAAAATAGAGCTACCATATGACCCAGCAATCCCATTCCTGGGCATATATCTGGAGGAAACCATGGTTTGAAAAGATACATGCACCACAGTATTTAATAACTCTTACGTGACTGTGGACAGAGATCCAAACTCTCTTTTGGCTCTGTGCCTTTAATCTTACTGCTTCCTGTGAAGATAACACCCTTCTTTCATTTTTTACTTAATTCAACTCCCTTTTGTAAGGAATGGCACCAAAAAACGGAGGAGAGCTTAAACAAGCTTTATTTGGGAACGCTCCCGGGCGAGGTTCACTGGTCCGAGAGAAAGGGGCCAGAGAAGTCGCGCCCGACTGCGGGCGCGAACAAAATTTATAGGGGTGGACGCACGGGAGGCGCTTGCTGTGTGAAGCAGCCCCCTTTTTTGGTAATCTTTCAGGTGTTGTGGCAATGTCAGGTGTCGGTTGCATCAGCCTCAGAGCCGTTGGTTCCGCCCCTCGGGGAGCGGGAAGACTGTTGTGGCAATGTCAGGGGTCGGTTGCATCAGCCTCCTTGGCGGGGGTTCCGACTAGCTCCCTGCGCCCTTCCCTGGGCCTGCTGGCCTTACACCTTTCTTTCCTTCTTTTTTTCTTTTCTTTCTTCCTTCCTTCCTTCCTTTCTTTCTTTCTTTCTTTCTTTCTTTCTTTCTTTCTTTCTTTCTTTCTTTCTTTCTTTCTTTCTTTCTTTCTTTCTTTCTTTCTTTCTTTTGTTTTTTCTTTTTCTTTCTTTCCTTCCTCTTTATTGTTTAACTTTTTTTTTTTTCAAGATCCAAATGTGGCTCTTACTCATCCAGCAAAATTTCCCTCAGTTTCTAAAATACATCAGGCATAAAATGTATTATCCTGTATTGCAATTTACCTTTGATTTATGTTACTTAAAATTCTTGTTGAAATGTATAGTTATGTGCAATAAGGTTTTAAAATGCAAGATTCTCCCTGCTTACAAAGAAAAACTAGATTATTTTATATGTAAAGTATTTTTTTGCTACTTAAAAATTTGTACTCATCACCTAAGTATGAAAGCCTAAATCCTATAATTTCCTTTGGCATGTTTTATAATGTCATATAAATGACATCAGAGTAAGAAATTATGTTAGTTATCTAATGCTGCCTAATATATCATCCCATACTTAGTGACTTAAAGCAACAACAATCATTTATTATCTCTCACTGTGATTGTGGGTTATGAATTCAGGGATAATTCAGTGGGGGTAGTTCTAGTTTGGAGTTTCTTATGAGCTTGCTATTATTTAAAGGCTTGACTAATGCTGGAGAGTCTAATTTATATGGTTTACAAATGGCTTCTCCATGCAAGCCTCACCAGGACACAGAAGCCAGATTTTTCCAGAGTGACTGAAACAAGAGTAACAAATATGGAAGCTTTTATGCCTTGATCACACAAAACTGTATTTACCTATGCATGTTTTTCAATACTCTTAATAATGTCCATGTTTATTGTGTTACTTACATTGGGCAGCCAGCCATGATTCTGTGTAGGAGGAGACCACTCACATTTGTAAATATCAGTAGACTCGGTTTGTTGTTTATTGGTCTATTCTTAGAGAAAGAATATTATAGATTTCCCTCTGGGCTCCAGTGATTTACGTTCTTCCCATGTTCAAAATATTCTCACCCATAGAGGATGTATAACTCAGTGGTAGAGCATTTGACTGCAAAATACTCTCACCCTCATCCAAGGCTCCCAAAGCCAACTTATTGCAGCAGCAGCTCCAACTCTATGGCCTCACCATCTAGACTAACCCAGGTGTGGAAGTGTGTTCCTTATAGTTTCTCAAGTGTAGCCCCTTAAGATAAAAAGACTTGTAAATTAAGGAGATAAATTATTTGCTTCCCTGTGTGTCATGCACCCAACATAGTGTCCTACCATTATAGAACAAGAGTAGGATCATTTATTATAAATAGTCTCGTTCAGAAAAGGGAAACACAAGAGGCACACAGGAGTTGCTATTCTATAGCAATTTTGAAACCTGCTGGTCATTTCTTGGTACTTCCTTGATTAGGACTCAGTCCTACTACCCTCTGGTAATAGATCTCTATATCTCTTGGCTCCATTCTCTAGGGTTCCACCTTCTTAACTCTTAGGGTTTTTTTTTTTTTCCATAAATGACATCCCACATTTACAAATGAGTAGGTATTAATAGACAAAAATTAATAGTCAATCTAAGAAAGAAATACACAATTTTATTCTACCCAACCTAAGGATTATGACCCAGGAGAAAGTGTTTAAGAAAGCTCTGAGGACTCTTCTGAAGAGGTAAAGGGAAAGGCCAGTATATATGTGATTTGGGGGAAGGGGGTACGTTCAATCAATCACACATCTCAGTAGAAGGCCATTGCTATTTCTGAGGAACAGGTATCATAATCGTTTGGGTGCTTTTCTAAGTATGGGAAGATGAGAGAAACTGGGTTCATAAAATTTTCTCCTGAAAATATTTACTGTCTGAGGTTCTGCCAGTTTTCCTGGAGCACAAAGTGCCTCATTCTGATTGTTGCCCCAAATTTCTTTCAGGGTGTACTGTAGGTCAGCAACTGCATTGGCCAGTGACTTGATTCTTGTAGAACTGGATGGTGGGTAATATTCTTTATTTTACAATACCCTCCCTTTTGTTCTTAATTTTGACCAAGATTTGGGAAGCATTTGTCCCATGGCCCTAGAAATGCTCATTCCCAGGTCAGGTGAGGATTGCCCTGATAGGCCACTCAATGTGCTATTACTGGATTAGACCCAGTTAAGAGTAGCCAAAATCTTCTGGACCACATGTCTTACATGTGGTATGTATAGGAAATCACTCCCTGTTGTGGCTTCTTCCCACATCTAGAGTTTCATTATTGCAATCACTGGTCTTATGGAGTTATACATTTGATCAATTGTTTCAAGTCACCTAGTCATCATTATTTTTATTGGAGGCTCAGTCATACATTTGGTAATGCAAGAAACAATAACTTGTAAAATAGGTAGATTACAATTAACATATCTAGTGACTTTAATAACCACATAAGTATGTATTTAAGCTAAAAACTTTTATTAGGTGCAGCCCAGTACATTCCCGAGTCATCTGACCCAGTCTGTACTGTACCAATTGCTATCTTTAAGGGAAATGATATATTGGCATTGTACATAAAGTTCACCAAAGATATCTGCATGTACAAGGTGAGCGGCAGGTCATCGTGACCACTTACAGCATTGAGAAAAGAATGTTATCTTCTAAGGAGTTACATGGCTGGTGCCAGAAGAAAAATTAATCCTTACAGTTGAGCAGGTATTTCTGCCATGGGGATGTCTGCTTAAATTTTTCTTGTCTTAAAATATGAATTTTATTTCATCAGCATCTTAATACATTAGAGCTGCTATATAAAACAATACCATGGACTAGATGGCTTATCAACAATAGAAATTTGTTTTTCACTGTCCTGGGGACTGGGAATTCCAAGAGCAAGGTGTTGTCAGCTTTAGTGTCTGGTGAAGACCTGCTCCCTGATTCATAGATGGCCATCTTCTTGCTGTGTCCTCACATGGTGGAAGTGGCATGGGAACTTCCTGGGGTCTCTTTTATAAGGGCACTAATCCTATTCATGAGAGCTTTGCCTTCATATCCTAATCACCTCCCAAAAGTTTCACCTTCAAATACCATCATGTTGAGAATTAGGTTTCAACTTATGAATTCTGAGGGGACATAAACATTTAGTCTATAGCAGTAGGTTTCTTAGACTGCTTTCTGTGTGTAGAAGTTTGGGGTTCCAAGACCTATTTTCATCTAGGATGTTTCTGCTTTTTTCAATCCAAGCCAATACAATTCTCTTAAAAACTTTGTAGTCTCTTGAATATTTCTGAGTTTACTCATTTGTCAAAAGACAACACTAACAAATTCCTCTGGGGAAAGCTCTACTCTACCCTAGGTTTCTGTTGAGACTTCAGAGGGACAACTCTCCCAACATTCTTAGCTGTGTTGTTTAAGTGAGAAGATATAGTTGGCACACATTTAAAATGTTTTGAGGGCTGAGACACTCCCAGAATGACTTAAATATTTGTTGAGGCTTTCTCTTCTAAGAAATTCTGGTGAAATGTATTTAGATAAAATATATGACTTAAGCAAGTTAATACCCCAGAACCAAGGAATAAATGATTTATAAAGAAAGAAAAGTTACTTACAGAAAGTACACATATGAGTGGAAAATTTAAATTTTGAAAACAGGGAAAGGGAGTTTTTTAGTTCCAGAGGGTGTGTGTGTGCACATGTGTGCATGCATGTGTGTGTGTTGATGTGGGAGGATGGTGATGGGGAAAAATGATGAAATAACATCAGAATACTCAGAAACATTACCTACGAAGAGTAAAAATTATTTATTTTCATTTCCTCTATAAAGATTGTGGGAAATCTCAACTTACATTAGTTACAGGACAATTATAGGGATCCAGGTGCTCTCATTTATAACTAAACTCATAAAATGCCATAAAGTTAACAAAATAAAGGACTAATTATTCTTCCTTTTTTTTTTTACCAAAACCTCTCTGAATTAGATATTTGTCTGTGTCTCAAAAGACACTAAATAAAATTATCCAGAGAGGTTTTATTTGTATGTATGCTTTTGATGCAAATATGGACAGCAGTAAGAAATTATTTTAGCTATGAGTATCAATATATTGTAAGTAATATTCCTCCCCTACAATTACTATGAAAATGTCAAAAATTGCAAATGAATGAATAAAATAACAAGACCAAATAAGCATGAAAACTGGTTTAATAACCTGAGCTATCAAACTAATTGTGAATAACTGGAAACACTTCATTCAGAACTGTTTTATAGAGTGATTAAATGTGATTTGAAT
The DNA here is from genome assembly GCF_937001465.1 of Orcinus orca. Lineage (NCBI taxonomy): Eukaryota > Metazoa > Chordata > Mammalia > Artiodactyla > Delphinidae > Orcinus > Orcinus orca. The sequence continues at coordinate 170,102,946 of NC_064561.1, read as the reverse complement.
AATTTTGTTTTAGAGTAAAAATAGGTCTGAAATACTTTGTAAAATGGAAGCAGAAAAGCACATCTGAACCAAATATTTGACACAGCACTGTGGGAGAGTTAAAATTTCATTTTATATAATTTAATGGAAGATATATCTAAAAAAAATATTCCATGTATTTATTCTTCTAGTCATTAAATTGTCCATTCATTCAACAAATATTTTGAACTAGCTCTTGCCAGGTTTCAGCATGGAAATTCTCATATAATTGCCAAAATTCAAATTGGCCTCACTGAAAGAGAAAATAAACAAATAAACATTCTACAAGTAAGTAAAATTTTAAAAGCCAACAATGTGCTGAGTAGTCCACTTACAGGAAATGAATGATTTATTTTATAGCTAGAATTTCAAAGTCTTTAATAGACTAGTAGACTTCTACTTCTACAATATTAGTTTTTTTAAATTGCAAAATTACTAACACTGAAGAGAGGATAAGTAGTGCAAAAGGATAGAAAATAGTTTTTTTAGTTCTTTTCCGAATTTTTTAAATTAAATCTTTATTGTAGTATAATTGCTTCACAATACTGTGTTAGTTTCTGTTGTACACCAAAGTGAATCAGACATATGCATACATATGTCCCCATATCCCCTCTCTCTTGAGCCTCTCTTCCATCGTCCTGATCCCACCCCTCTAGGTCATCGCAAAACACGGAGCTGATATCCCTGTACTATGCTGTTGCTTCCCACTAGCTATTTTACATTTGGTAGTGTATATATGTTGATGCTACTCTCACTTCGCCCCAGCTTGCCCCTCCCACCCCATGTCCTCAAGTCCATTCTCTATGTCTACATCTTTTATTCCTGCCCTGCAGCTAGGTTCATCAGTACCTTTTTTTTTTTTTTAAGATTCCATATATATGCGTTAGCATGTGGTATTTGTTTTTTTCTTTCTGACTTACTTCACTCTGTATGACAGACCCTAGGTCCATCCACCTCACTACAAATAACTCAATTTTGTTTCTTTTTATGGCTGAGTAATATTCCATTGTATATATGTGCCACATCTTTATCCATTCATCTGGGCATTTAGGTTGCTTCCATGTTCTGGTTGTTGTAAATAGTGTTGCAATGAACATTGTGGTACATGTCTCTTTTGGAATTATGGTGTTCTCAGGGTATATGTCCAGTAGTGGGATTGCTGGGTAATACGGTAGTTCTATTTTTAGTTTTTTAAGGAACCTCCATACTGTTTTCCATAGTGGTTGTATTAATTTACATTCCCACCAACAGTGCAAGAGGGTACCCTTTTCACCACACCCTTTCCAGCATTTATTGTTCCTAGATTTTTTGATAATGGCCATTCTGACTGGCGTGAGGTGATACCTCACTGTAGTTTTGATTTGCGTTTCTCTAATGATTAGTGATGTTGAGCATTCTTTCATGTATTTGCTGGCAATCTGTACATCTTCTTTGGATAAATGTCTGTTTAGGTCTTCTGCTCATTTTTGGATTGGGTTGTTTGGGTTTTTTTTGATATTGAGCCGCATGAGCTGCTTGTATATTTTGGAAATTAGTCCTTTGTCAGTTGCTTCAATTGCAAATATTTTCTCCCTTTCTGAGGGTTGTCTTTTCGTCTTGTTTATGGTTCCCTTTGCTGTGCAAAAGCTTTTAAGTTTAATTAAGTCCCATTAGTTTATTTTTGTTTTAATTTCTGTTACTCTAGGAGGTAGGTCAAAAAAGATCTGGCCATGGTTTATGTCAAAGAGTGTTTTTCTTATATTATCCTCTAAGAGTTTTATAGTGTTTGGTCTTACATTTAGGTCTTTAATCCATTTGGAGTTTGTTTTTGAGTATGGTGTTAGGTAGTGTTCTAATTTCATTCTTTCACATGTAGCTGTCCTTTTTCCCAGCACCACTTATTGAAGAGACTGTCTTTTCTCCATTGTATGTTCTTGCTGCCTTTGTCATAAATTATGTGATCAAGTGTGCCTGGATTTATCTCTGGACATTCTATCCTGTACCATTGATCTATATTTCTGTTTTTGTGCCAGTACCATACTGTCTTGCTTACTGTAGCTTTGTGGTATAGTTTGGAGTCAGGGAGCCTGATTCCTCTAACTCCGTTTTTCTTTCTCAAGATTTCTTTGGCTATTTGGGGTCTTTTGTGTTTCCATACAAATTGTAATTGCTTTTGTTCTAATTCTCTGAAGAATGCCATTGGTAGTTTGGTAGGGATTGCATTGTATCTGTAGATTGCTTTGGGTAGTATTGTCATTTTCACAATACTGATTCTTCCAATCCAGGAACATGGTATATTTCTCCATCTGTTTATGTCATCTTTGATTTCTTTCATCAATGTTTTATAGTTTTCTGAGTACAAGTTTTCACCTCCTTAGGCAGGTTTATTCTTAGGTATTCTTTTTGTTGCAATGGTAATTGGGAGTGTTTCCTTAATTTCTCTTTCTTATTTTTTTGTTTTTGGTGTATGGGAATGCCAGAGATTTCTGTACATTAATTTTGTATCCTGCAACCTTATCAACTTTGTTGATTAGTTCTAGTAGTTTTCTTCTGGCATCTTTAGGATTTTCTATGTATAGTATCATGTCATCTGCAAACAGTAACAATTTTACTTCTTCTTTTCTGATTTGGATTCCTTTTATTTCTTTTTCCTCTCTGATTGCTGTGGCTAGGACTTCCAAAACTATGTTGAATAAGATTGGTGAGAGTGGACATCCTTGTCTTCTTCCTGATCTTAGTGGAAATGCTTGCAGTTTTTCACCATTGAGTATGATTCTTGCTATGGGTTTGTCATATATGGCCTTTATTATGTTGAGGTAGGTCCCCTCTGTACACATTTTCTGGAGAGTTTTTATCATAAATGGGTGTTGAACTTTGTCAAAAGCTTTTTCTGCATCTATTGAGATGATCATATGATTTTATTCCTTAATTTGTTAATGTGGTGTATCACATTGATTGATTTGCATATATTGAAGAATTCTTGCATCTCTGGGATAAATCTCACTTGATCATTGTGTATGACCCTTTTAATATGTTTTTGGATTCTGTTTGCTAGTATTTTGTTCAGGATTTTTGCATCTATGTTCATCAGTGATACTGGTCTATAATTTTCTTTTTTTGTGATATCTTTTTCTGGTTTTGGTATAAGGGTGATGGTGGCTTCGTAGAATGAATTTGGGAGTGTATTTCCCTCTGCAATTTTTTGGAAGAGTTTGAGAAGGATCAATGTTAGCTCTTCTCTAAATGTTTGATAGAATTCGCCTGTGAAGCCATCTGGTCCTGGACTTTTGTTTGTTGGAAGATTTTTAATTATGGTTTCAATATCATTACTTGTGATAGGTCTGTTTATATTTTCTATTTTTTCCTGGTTCAGTCTTGGAAAATTGTATCTTTCCAAGAATTTGTCCATTTCTTCATGGTTGTCCATTTTATTGACATATAGTTGTTCCCAAAACATATGGGATGCAGCAAAAGCAGTTCTAAAAGGGAAGTTTATAGCAATTCAATCTCATTTCAAGGAACAAGAAAAATCTCAAATAAACAATCTAACCCTACACTTAAAACAACTAGAGAAAGAAGAACAAAGAAAATCCAAAGTCAGTAGAAGGAAAGAAATCATAAAACTTAGAGCAGAAATAAATGAAATAGAAATGAAGAAAACAATAGCAAATAAAACTAAAAACTGGTTCTTTGAGAAGATAAACAAAATTGATAAACCCTTAGCCAGACTCATCAAGAAAAAAATGGGAGAGAACACAAACCAATAAAATTAGAAATGAAAAAGGAGAAATTACAACTGACACCACAGAAATGCAGAGGATTATAAGAGACTACTTTTCTGAGCTTTGTTGCTGTCTCAGCCAGGGAAAACGAATAAGCAAATGTATTTCTCTGTATGCCAATTTTATTAATAAAAAGCACTTTCTTTCTAGACTCACTAACTAAAGTAGAACAAATAGCCTGAGAAGACTATTTGGGATAGATGACATTTTTAACATACCCAGGGCAACAAGGTTTATCCTTGTTCTATATTATGTGGGGCTCTAAAGTATTTTCCTGGCACTATTACTCACTTTTCTTAGCCTAGCTCTGAACAGAAGTGATTGAACTTTAGTGCACAGGCATGTGGATAGCTAGTTTCAAAGTTTTGAAGAAATCATAACATAGCAGGAGAAACTAAACAGCAGCTAGGAAGAATAAGACCTGAAGGATTTGACTGGTCTGTTAACATCTCCCCTTTCTTCACATTCCTAATACAGACTTTTCAAATGTAGGTAGGAAGTGCTAGTGAACGTATACAAGCTTAGGATCAGTCATCATATGTACTAGCATTGTCTTTATTTGCTTAGTAATAGTTTAAATAACTGTAATTTTAAGTTGCTTGATATTGCAAGGCATTGATCTAAACATTAAAAGTATCTTTAACCCATATGGTAGTTAATTTGATCTTCATTTTGTAGATGAGAAAATTGAATCTTAGGTGAGTTAAATATTTTGCTCAGGTTTTTATGGGCAATATATTGCAGAATTGGATTTGGAATTAAGACTGAACCCAAAACAATTAGGCCACACTTAAGGACAGTTCCTTGTTTTGAAAAATCTAAAGCTGAGAGAATTTTGAGGTCCACTTACTGAAAAAGAAACTACAAAACTAAAAACACTGAATTAGATATGTCACAATGCATTATGACCCCTGGCCCTGCACTTTCAGGTCATGATTATGAATAATTTGGCACAATGAGCAGTAAGAGTGTTACTGGAAATCATGCTTCCTTTGGGATGACCAGCAATTACTTAGGCGTACATAGAGTTAACTGCAAATCCCCTCCATATATTCCACTATACCTCGATTGATTATATGCCTTGTTGTGCCCTGGACAATACTCATTCTCATGTATTGTTCCAGTGTGTTTATTAATTATCAAGTGTATCTAAATTTGAATGAACCAAACAATCACCCCAACTAAAACCGAACTGAACCAATCCTAACTCACACCTTAGCTAGAGAGAAAATTCCTTCCAGTTTTAACAAATATACAATAACTAATCATCATCTGTGTTGACTTCTAGATACTTAAATAATTTTTCAGTAGTTTAGATTCTTAAAATATGTTTGATTTCTACAGAAAGTTTGAAGAGTGATGATGACTTTATTTCTGGATTTAATAGAAGAAAAACAACAATGAATAGTTAAATATAGAAATAAAAAGGAAAAGAAAAAGCACAAGCAGCAATAAAAATAAGAGAAAGGATACATCCTCAGTCATCAGGCCATACACTCTAAAAGTAGCAACCAAAGGGAAAAAAAAAACCCCAGAAGATTAAAGAATGACGTGGCACAACTTCTCATTCCACCTCTACCTTCTAGACATGAAAGTAGATAAAGTCAGTGAATTAACAAAATCCCTACTGTTGCTTCTCAAACCTTCTAATTTGAACAAAGCAAGATGAAGGTCAAAAGAGGCAGCCAGGGGAGTAGCCTAGTGAAACTTTTAGAGTACAAGTTTATAACCAGCATCAAAATCCTCCAAGAGAAGAAAGAACTGCTAGGGGAACATAATTTTCCAGCACTTTCTACAGATTTGTGGGAACAATTTGAAGTCCAAATATATTCCAATATGGGAGAAACATAAGGACCCTGATTAGGAGGGATGAGAACATTTTACAAAATTTCAGAAGTGAGTGTGGACTCAACACTCCATAAAGGCTTACAGCTACCCAACTCAGATACTCACTCTTCCTCCTCTTGCACTGTTGGGTTCAAAATGGCAATAACATCTCCAAAAATCAATCACAGCCTTTAGCTCAAAGTATAAGACAAGTGGGTTACATATCATGTAAGAAATATGTCAAAAATAGTTCATGTGTGTAGCACCTGAGAACAATGTTCATGTGAATGATGCTTGAAATAACCATAAAGAGCACAGTGACCATGCCATTGAATTACAACTACAGCAAAGCAAAAAAGAGACAAGAAATAACATATAGAAGAGAGATAAAGAATCTCATTTAAAAAAATTAGTTTAGGGCTTCCCTGTGGCGCAGTGGTTGAGAGTCCGCCTACTGATGCAAGATTCGTGCCCCAGTCTGGGAAGATCCCACATGCCGTGGAGCGTCTGGGTCTGTGAGCCATGGCCACTGAGCCTGCGCGTCTGGAGCCTGTGCTCCGCAACTGGAGAGGCCACAACAGTGGGAGGCCCATGTACCACAAAAAAAAAAAAAAAAAAAAAAAATTAGTTTAAATTTTATCAAAATGGAGGCATGGTTTTTAAACTGGTCATATAGAGCAGTCTACATCCTGATTCTCATGGAAAAACCTTCAAACACATTTAGGAATTTTTCCCCATATTTAACTTCAGTTTTTCAAAATATTACATGTACAGTACAATATAAAGCTTTATAAGTTGTGAACATTATTGACTTTTTCTAATGGTTGATAAGGGTTTTAAGCAATTAAACTACTTTTTCCCAATACATCTGTATGCCCATTTAATGTTAAAATATTGTTCAAATTTTTTCATTACTATGATTAGGTAAAAGTAGTATGATTATATATATTCTTTCCTTTAGAACTTTACGTTATGAAACTTTTCAGTTTCCTTGAATCTTTGGATAAGTCTTTCTATACTTTCTATCACCACTTATAATCTGATTCTCCAAAAAAAATTTTTCCAATAACTTGTCTGACAACATACCTGATCCTTTTTATTGCCTCGCAGTATGTCCCCATATATCCTTTATCTTCATGCTTTGATTCTATGCTAACACTGACTGCTTTCAAGGTCTGCTACAGGATGCCATTCTGGAAAGTCTATTCATTTTTTTTCCTCATGTTAGGTCCCAGATTTCTCTGATTCTATTTATTACTTCTTCATTTTAAGGAAGCTATCTCTATAGGTTGTTAAAAATGGTATTTGGCTTTAATCCTCTTATAGATGAATCAAAATAAATGGGAAACAGTTATTGCTTAAAGCACACATATTTCCTCTGAACACCTTATTAAATGAAGAGAATATTCAAAGACAATATTCTATTAGCTAATTTCCAGGAAAACAAAAGTAAAAATACCACTTTTTGTTGTTTATATTAAAAATTAGTTACACAGATTTATAGTAACATATATTACACTATAAATTGTATAAATTGTGTAATTATTTGGTAAGTATAACTAGTGTGAACTGTTTAGGCTTAAGTTTATCTCTAAGAGAAAACCTCCAAACAATAGTGACCTAAACACAAAAGATTATTTCTCTCTCATTCAATATATCCATCCTAGCATCATATCAAATAGGTAATAGAAGCACACAGAAAATTAAATTTTTATATTACATTTGATCATGTAAGTCTAATTTTACACCTTTATTAGAATATAATCTAAGGACAAATGCAAAGAGTTCTTCCACTATTAACAGGTTTGAGGTGTTGGTGGTATTCGCGTAGAAACTATAGAAGTTTGTGGATAATGTAGTTGGGGAGAATGAATACATATTTTGATGTTTGAAATCAGATTTTTACTGTGGGAGAAGGGTGTATTAATAGAGAGTGGATGAGGTTGAAGAACCCTGTGGTGCTGGATTTCAGTTGTAGATATCAATGTGAATGCATGAGTTTTAGAACAGTATATTTCTCATCTCAGTTTACTGAAAAAGGCTCTAAGCAATAAACACATAAGCTTATCTAGAGGAGATCATGTTTTCTAAAAACCTGGTCCTACTAAAATGAACCAGTCACTTTAGAGAAATATCTGATTCCAAATACAAAACATATAAATGATGAAGTGAGCCCAGGATATCTTACCATACCAGAAAACAAGAGATATTCAAAGAATGATGGGTACCTGTCAAAAACAACAACAGATTTGGTGTGAATATACTTCCGCACTGAGCATATAATTTGAGTATAAAAAAGAAAAATGATGGGAATGATTTATAACATATCAAATAACAAAGAATCCATACGTCCTCCATGCTAATCAAAAAGAGAGTTTGCTGAGAAGAGAAAGTTAGTTAATGTGTGTAGAAGAAATAATATTTTTTTAAAAATTACCATCTTGCAAACACCTTTGTATTTATTAATTGACTCAGGCAAGGTTGATCAGTGGATGCTAAAACCATTGGGTGAAAAGTTGATAAAGAACAGGCTATTCACAAAGCCTGCTAATATCACCTCACAGAATGTTTAATGACTTCAAAGTAAAAGGGACATCTGCAAAAGATAAATCTGGCAGGTTAAATTTAAGTCACCAAACTTAGCATCACAATATATGACCTACTGACATGTATGCTTCATAGAGTGAGGCAATGTAAAGTATGATGTTGAGTACTGTCACCCATGTAATAGCATACCCCAAACATTTAACCTGAGTCAATTTATGTGGAAAGATTCCAGAATGTTTTATTCTACAAGAAAGATTGCCTGAGCACTTGAAAATAAAAGTCATGTAAAATGAAAACAGAGTGAGGCAATCTATTCTACATCCAAGGAGATTCAGGATAAAAACTAAATGTAATTTGCAATCCTTGTTTGGGTCTTGGTGAGAGAAAAACCTGAACAGGAGAAATTTTGTGATAAATGAAAATGTTTGATTGTGTGCTGTTTTAAACATAACACTACCTAAAATATTCAACAACATTCACTCAACAACATTGTTGACTGTGATGATATTATGGCGGTTATTTAGAGTAATTTCCAATTTAGGAGGTGTATGCTAATATTTAGAGGTGAAGTTTCATGATGTCTACATCTTATTTTCAAATGTTTGAGCAAAAAATAGTATGTCCGTGTGTATGTGTATTTCTTCCTGCATTCAGCTTGTTAAATCATGTTTTTCAAAAAATTTATCTTTATTATCTAAGTTGTCAAATTTATGAGCACACTATCCAATAATTTTTTACATAAATTTTTGGACATACTATCCTCTTATCTTTTTAACAAAGGATCTCTAGTGATATCCCATTTTTCATTCCTAATGCTGTTATTCTGTGTTTTCTTTCTTTTTTTCCTCTGTGACTAGTCTTGCTAGTGGCTTATCAGAACCAGTATTTGGCTTTGTTGATTTTCTTTACAATATGTCTACTTTATATTTTATTGATTTCTGCTTGATAATCTCCTTCTTTCTAAGGTCTTTACAGATAATTTTCTGGATTTTTGTGGTTTCTTAAAATTAAGTATGTGTCATTAATTTTCTTCTTTTGTAATATGTATGTTTAAAGCTTAAAACGTATTTCCATTAGTACTTAACTACATTCTCCAACTTTGGATATGATATATTTCAATATATTTCAATATCATTAAGTTAAATCTAGTTTTTAATTTTCCTTGTGATACCTTCTGTGACATATGGATTTTTAGAAGGGCTTTGCTTAATTTCTAAATATCTGGAGGTTATTCAAAATGTGTTCTATTTTAGTAAATGCTCTTCCTTCATTTGAAAAAAATGTGTGTTCTCACATGTTAGATGCAGGATTTGATATGTGTCTATTAAATCAGTGTAATGTGTTTCATGTTAAAGAAGGAGTGTTAGAAGCTCCAATTTTTTGACTTTGTATATTTCCCCTTTTAGATTTCCTGGTTTCTGCTTCATGAATTTGGAAGTAATATTATTAGGTGCATATACATTTTTGTTGTTATACCCTCCTGGAGAACTGATCTTATTCATCTTTATTTTTTGTAATACCCCTTGGCTTTAAATTTATTTTGCCTTATATGAATATAGCCAAGTCAGTCCTTTTTGTTGTTGTTATTTTTTTATATAATTACATGGTACAACATTTTCCATAATTTTATTTTTAAACTGTGTCCTTGCATTTAAAGTATTTAAAGCACATAATTGGGTTTTATTTTTTGCATTCATATTAATGATTTTTACCTTTTAATTGGAGTATACAGAGGATCTTGTGTTTGCCTCAAACATTTAGAATGTTCATTTGATTCTTTCGTATGAATGTCTGTTAAAAATTGCCATCTTTTTATCAATTTTGTCTTTTTCTCATTGTCTTGCATATATCAATAATAATTATATTAAACTTTTCATTATCCACTATCTGGGTCATCTACAAATCTGTTTATATTATTCATTTTTAAAAACAAAATTATTGGCCACATTTTATTGCACTTTATAAGGCTAGAACATTTTGATTGTTTGCTAGATAATATTCAAAAGAACCGTGGAGGGCATCACAGATTGGGCTAGGTTTTTGTTTTGTTACCCTTTCAGTAAGATAACTCTTCTCTTTTCTCTCATTCCCTTCTCAGCTGTGGCAATCTAGATTTTGACTGAAAGTTTGGCTGGTCTCTTTCTTCTCAGTCCTGAATGCCTGCAGAAGAGTTGTTTCTGCCCTTTGTGGGTTATCAGCTTAGTTCTTTAGTCTTCCTTCCTATCCATCTTCAAATGATAGCTTATATATTAAAAGAATATTGGTTATATATTTATGGTGGCCTTCTACCCTCTGTGCAAACTGTCTCCTACACACTGTGGGAATGTGGGATATTTCTGACTTTTAAAAACCGTTCTCCTCTTCTCTAGTTTCCCATTTTCCTGAGCAATACCACATGCCCTATAGGGAAAACTGGCTATTTGTTTAGAGTTCTTTTAGTTTCCAATGTGTCATATTAGCCCCAAGAGGCAATGAATAGTTGGTTCTCTTTTGCCCTGTTAGAAGCTGTCTGCCAGGGTTAAGCTTGATCCTCATCTGTGTACCAAAGTAATTAAGGCTGCAAGGCATGAAAACATCCTGTGAACATCCGCTTACTTATGAAGGGCTTTTCTGTGTCTGGAATTTTAATTTCATTCTTCTTGCCTCCACAAGTCTCTGAGATCTGTAAAATATGATTTTACAAAATTTATCTATTTCTTTTTAATAATTGCACTAGGCTTTTTGTTACTTACTCTATTTTACTTAGAAATGAAAATCCTTCCTCTTTCCAAAATTTTTTTTGTAATTACCATCTTACTCTGTTTTTTTATGTTTATTCTATATGTTAGTAATCTTATTTCTTTTTAATTTTATATGTTCTAGAAATTATATATGAAATTAACTCATATTATACTGTATTTTTGTTTATTTTGTTCAACTTTATGTTAGTGAATAAAGTTCACATTTACATATAGTTGTAGTTCATTCATTTTTATTGTTATTTAGGATTCCATTCTATGAATCTGTCAGAATTAGTTTACATATCCTATTGATAATGGAAATATAAATAAGTCCAGAGTTAGCTAGTGTGGTGTTCCAAATCAGGTATGCTGGTTTCTTTTTTGTTGCTTTGCTATATATTATTTTCTTTCCCAAGTTTACCTCATAGTCTCAGATGATTTCTTATGCTCCAGCCATGACATCTACATTCTGGGCATTGGGAAAGATAAAAAGAAGAAGGCACATACAGTCTTTTATGAACTTTTTTTATAAGCTTGGCACATCATTTATACTACTCTCAATGGCCAGAACTTAGTCATTTGGTTTTATCCAGGTACATGGGAGGGTAGATATACATTTTTCATTTTAGGAAGTCATATTTTTAGGTAAAATTGGAGCCCTCTATTATGGAGAATGGCTATAAGTTGACAATTACCAGTCAAACTCATTAGTAATAAGTAATCTAAAACCACATATCTCTGTATCATTTATAGTTTGTGTTTTCTTAGACTGATTTCAAAGTTACAAGAAAATTTTTGACATTCAAAATTGAGAAACTACTACGCTCATATTGGTTAATTTAAATACATATATTTACTAAGATTTAATTAATGCATGTGTTTTAGACATTTTGTTGTTGTTGTTGATATATGATATGGACGGAATGTTTGTATACCTCCTAAATTCATATATTGAAATCCTAATCCCCAATGTGATAGAATTTGGAGCTGGGGTTTTTGGGAGGTAATTAGCCCTCATCAACGGGATTGGTGTCCTTATAAATTAGGCCCCAGGGAGCTCCCCTGTCCCTTCCACCATGTGGAGACACAATGAGAAGACAGTCATCTATGAACCAGTGAATGAGCCCTCACCGGACACTGAACCTGCCAGTGCCTTGATCTTGGTCTTCCCAGCCTCTAGAACTGTGGGAAATAAATACCTGTTGTTTGTAAGCCAGTCTGTGGTATTTTTGTTATAGCAGCCTGAATGTACCAAGACAATAAAACATGTTATTTTTGATGACTTTTCTTGTAATGATTATAGTATATAAATGTGTTACTATTAACACTATAATATATGAAGGTAAACTCTGAAGAAACTAAGTGATGAGAAATCCCAATGTTTATTTTCCATCGATAATATGTGATATTTAACCAACTGTGTATTATGAAAAAACCCAGAATAACCACATATATGATTTACTGACATTCAAAAATAGCAACATGTTTTGATTCTGAGTTATAGGGGTATCTTCATTTTAAGAAAAGAAAAACAAAACCCAGTAGTTCTAATTATATATTGCATGTTAAATCATAAGTTGAGCTTCTTGACAGTTTTGATTTCCCTAAGCTGTCAATTACTATAAATTCAGAGTGTTTACACTCTCTTTTTTTGTATGGGATAAATATGTTTGGTATAACTGTCTTTTTGATAATTACAGGTCATAAAAGATTGAGTTAGCTTCTGGATATTTAAAATTCTGTGAATGCATAAGAATTTTAAAAATGATCTCTGCATACCTCAGAGTATGGTAACATTAATATATGATATTATATTTCTTTGGTGAGTCCAAAGAAACCAAGAAGATAACAACAACAACAACAAACACTTGAACTTTATACTTGAGATTAATTTGAAACTCACTTTCAAGCACTGTTGCAGACCAGGTAAAACCTTTTGCCATTAGAATATAAAGACAGCTGGGTTCAGGTAGTGATGTGAAACTCTTGGGGTCATAAGGAGGCTACAAGGTGAGATAAACACTTACCTTTTAATTATCTGCCTTCCCTTTCTAGCAATACTAGTTTGGACAGAAAGTAAGAACCCAGGCAAAGCAAGCAAAGTTGATTATTTGAGATCTGTTAAAAGGCATGTATTAGAGAATGATACTGTTCTTCTTGAGGTGGAAATTATAGTTCTCATTTCTTCTGTGTATTTGGTGGTTTGAAATTGTAATTGACTCTTCTTTCTGGAAGGATATAAAAATGAAGGGCATGTCACAGAGAAATGAGGAATGACAAAAATCTGCCAATCATAGGAGGAAAATGATTGAAACATAAAAATGAGCTGAGAATGTGATGTCCAACAGAAACATGTTTTTGGAAAAAAAAGGAGCATGGAGTCTGCTGTTAAAGAGAGCTAATGTAGTAACAAGGATTGGTGTTGACTATGAGTCAGGCACTCTTCTAAGTATTGTAAATGATTAATCAGTTTCATTCTTACTAATATGAAGAGGTAGGTGTGTTTCCATAACCCCATTTTACAGATGAGGAAGTTGAGTCATATAGAAGTTAAATAACTTGCTCAAAGTCACACAGAAAGTAACTGGTAGATCCAGTTGAACAAAGATCCTGACTCCAGAGGCTCCTATCTCTGTATCTTTACTGCTTTCATGAAATGGACCAAAATTAAAGATGGGCTTTCAGGTGTCAGAATTTTCAAACTTTCAGAATGGGTAAAGGAACCAACAATGGACAATTAGAGGGAACAAAAACAACAAAGACCTAATATCATTGGATTGGGAGTTTAAGTGATTTTGCCTCCCAAAGGATCAAAATGTTACTCAGGAACCCATACCTAAAGAGTAAATTGATGTCAACATTTGAAAGATACCACGGACCTCATTCTGTCATTCAGCTTTGATAAACCGAATATAACTCAAGAGTAATTTGTCAATATCATGATTTAGCTGTCCGCACAGAGGTTGTGAAACAGCTGGTTCAAGTTTTGAGAATTCAAGAGATCTCCTGTGAGACCACTTAATAAGGGCAACTGGGAGAAAGGTAAGAGTAGACAAGCATATTTCTCCGTAAACATTTATTGTTAGGAGAAGATGACAAGTCATAGAGTGGAAAAGTACATGATTTTTGGAATTTTAAAGTCATAGTTTCTTCTTCCAAATACTGTCTCCAGGATTTTTTATTTTCTGTAACATCAAGGACATAAGTTGTTGGGGTCTGTTTTTATTTCCCATAAAAATCAGGACAAGAGTATCAACTTGATAGTGTTGTTTAAAGTGTTACACAGCATGCTGTACATAAAGTTTTGGCACAGTGCTTGACTCTATATTATTAATATTTTCTGATTACCTTTGAAACTGTTTCTGCAATTTTAGCTTCCAAATACTATTTCTGATATTTATGCCCTGACTTACAGTAAACTTAGCAAAGCTCGTAAGGGAAAGAGGAGAAAGAAAGGAAAGGAAAGGACTTTAGAATCTGTTTTGCTGACAGCAGAGATGAAGATGTTCTAACCCCAGGTACTCCAGGAACAACCAGGGCAGGTGGGTGATTTAATCAGAGTCTGAGAATCCTTTGGGATATGTCCCTTGGTCTTGGTCACATGGGTGAAGAGAGCTTTCCAGAACCACATCATGGCACAGTCCATGGACAAGAGACATTTGATCTGACTGTTGCTCTCATTTCATGATCCAGAACTAAGTCACAAGCTGGAAGAACAATGCTAGTATAGAGTGTCTGGAGAGACATGAGCTCAGGAAAAACCCTAATATTTAAAATACAGCATTGTAAATGCTATGATAAAGGGATGAACAAATTGCAATGCGAGCAGGGATGAAGGAGCAACTAAGTCAGCATTTTGAAGTAAGGAATATCTTTTCCAGTCTACATCTTTATTGATTGCTATTAGTATCCCATAATGTTGACAAGATACACATACCTTTTCTTATTGATTCATGTGAAAGTGTACTTTCCTGTGTGAATTTTAAGATATGTGTTTTTTTTCTAATATTTTAAAATTTCACTCCCTAAATTTTGATATTTCCCCAGAGGTTGCTCTTGGGTCTACCATGCTGAAGTCAGCATAATGGTAGAGTGTGTTCTTCAAGCCATTTAAATTAAGGGTCTCTTATCTGAATATACCACTTTCATTTCTTCAGTTTTTAGATGGTAGTTAAATATAAGCAGATGTTTTAAATCAATATAGTTAAAAATTGGAAAGGGAGAAGAGTGAT
The DNA here is from genome assembly GCF_937001465.1 of Orcinus orca. Taxonomy (NCBI): domain Eukaryota; kingdom Metazoa; phylum Chordata; class Mammalia; order Artiodactyla; family Delphinidae; genus Orcinus; species Orcinus orca. Next base: position 170,087,841 of record NC_064561.1, on the reverse strand, counting down.
GAAGTAGATGGCAAAAAATCCTGGGAGGAACAGAGACAGTGACCCAATACCATTAAAATGAAGGAGTTGAATTGAAGAGAGGAAGGATTCAGGTGAGAAACTATGACACTAAAAGTGGGCTATAAAGTGTTATGAGATGGAGTTTTGTAGGACATATGTTCACTTAAATAACCATTCTAATGGGCAAGACTTTCTGTACCTTCAAACATCATTTGGGGTTCTTGCATCACACCCTCCACCCCACCCAACCATGGTTAAAAAGAGCTAAAAATGTTAAATTAATAAAAGGTATTACTTCTTTTCCTATTGAACTATTCAAGGTGTTTTGTGTGTCTTGAATCTGAATTTCACCCAGAAGCTATCAGTAACACATTTAAGAAACATTAATTGATACCAAGTATGGCCAAAAAAGAAAGAAAGAAAAAAAAAAAAACTAGTTGTAGAGGTGGAACAAAGTTCAAAGTCCAGCAGGGCAGACAGACATATGGGAAGTAATTCTTAGGATGGTTAATGTCATAATGGAGACATATGTAAAGTGATATATAAAGTTATGGAGGAGTGGTTTGCATTCTGTGGATTGTGAATCACACACTCAGACGCTCTTTGTGGAAGGGGCAAAAGAATGGAAGTCTGAGGTCTTTACCCTCTCTGTCCTCTCTCCCACATCCTCCTTCCACTGATTCAGTCAGAGCAGATTGTGCTTTTTAACAGTTTATACTTTCAGATTCTAGTTTCAGTTTGTTTAGAGAAAGGATTCAATAGACAACAAGAATTAAACACCATTGTTTCAAGATCACCCAGAGAGAAGCCACTGATTCTGCCTGAGTGTTATGGATGTAGACCATGAAAGGTTTCCTTGGCTAATTCTATATTTTTAATATTTATTGAAAAATATATGTATTGAGTAAATATGAATAAAAATACTATAATAAACCTCAATGTACCCACCACCTATTTTAAAACAGAAAAATGCCACAATTATGGGTTGAGACTTCTATGTATCCTTTTAGATTTTAGCCCCTTCCTTCCTCCCAGAGGTGACTATTAAACTGAATTTGGAGATTATCATGCTCCTGTGTATGTTCCCAACAATATACTACATAGTTTTACTGAATTTAAACTTTATATAGTTTATTGCCATGTGTTTTTTTCCCCTTGTTTTTTCTCTGCATCTTTCTGTTTTCAATCATTTTATTTTATGGGATCCATCCATGTTGATAAAAGTAGCTTTATTTTATTCATTTTCACTATTGAATACTATTCCATTGTTTGATACTAACATAATTTATAATTAACTCTCATGTTGATCTCATATATTTTTTCTATTTTAAATAAAGCTGTGCGGTAGGCAGAAATCTGAGATGGCCCCCAAGATGTCTAACCTCTGGTGTATACACCGTGTATGATTTGCTACTAGCGATTGTGGGCAAGACTGTGCATATGATAGATTTCACTCCGATAATTAGGTAACATTCTAAGCCAAAGCTGAAGAGGTTTGGAAATGAACTTAAGGTTGAAAATCAATTGACTTTGAGTTAATCAAACGGGAGATCATGCTAAGTGGGCTTGACCTAATCTGTGAGCCCTTAAGAGGGGCCAGACTTTACCTAAAGGAAGAGATTCAAAACATTAAAAATATACTTGTGCTGGCCTTAAATAAGCAAGTGCCCATGGTGTGAACTGCCTATGGAGAGGGGCAACCTCTAGGAACTGAGGTCCAGGCTTACAGTCACAAGGAACTACTTCCTGCCAACAATCTAAATAAGCTTGGAAGAGGATCTCCAGCCTCAGATGAGATTCCAGCCCTGTTTGACATGGATTTGAGCCTTGGGAGACCCTGAGCAAAGGATCTAGATCCTGACTCATGGACACTGCAAGATAATCAATTTGTACTAACTTAAGCCAGTAAGTTTGTGGTAACTTGTTACACAAAAATAGAACACTAATACAGCAGCTACAAAACTTTTGCTATATATTTCCTTGTACACTTGCATGAGTGTGCCTCTGGGTTATGTACTGAGGGCTGCATTTGCTAAGTTGTAGGTTGTATGTGTCTAACTTTGCCAGATAGTGCTAAATGGTTCCCATAGGGGTTAATCCTCTTTACTACAACTTGTGTATAAAATAGCAGCTTACTTTCTCAGGTGGAGAACTAATTTTCAAATTATCCATCTTGTAACCAAGACTTCTCTGTGATACTTCATTCTTCTGGGAAAGCTCTTTACTAACACAGTCTCATAGCATAATAGAATATTATTAACATTTTTTTTTCTTAAGAATGCATATGATAGATGAGCCTCTCACATTGCATAGTGTAATAACCACATTCCTAAAATCAGAAATATTACTAAAATAATAATTAAGGATGTTAAGTTTTAATATGTAACTACTTTTTTTGTTGTTGTTTTTCTATTTTTTTTTTTCCTGAGATACAGCAGGCTATCGGCTCATGTAAAATATACACTGAAAAGTAACTACTTTTTTTGTTGTTGTTTTTCTATTTTTTTTCCTGAGATACAGCAGGCTATTGGCTCATGTAAAATATACACTGAAAAACAAGACAATACAATGTCTGTGTCCAGAGTGCCCTCCAAATTTATGAGTAATACTAAAATAATCAAAGATTCTTTATACATGTTAGAGGCAAGCACAAAAGAAAGGTCACTAATTTTGCTTCTGCAGATCTATATTTGTACATGTTGCTAGGCAATGGAAGAAAATCACAGCCCTAAAGCTCTAGATTGTCTTTTTCCAGCATCCATTATTAAAACAAACTAACAAAATTCCCCCTGAAACAAATATATGCCGTGATATAATTTTGCATAATTATTTTTGGAATGTTGCTAAACATTAATACCTATCTTAGGTAATAAAAAATTAATTTCCCAGAATTAGAAAATGTGAAAATTTGCTTCTATTTTCTCTTGCTTTTCTTGTGAAACAATTTCAGATCTTTTATTTATTATTATTTTTAGAACAACACAGTTTTCTTCTAAAAGGCCAAAATCATATTCAGTAGTCTTTTGGCATACATAGGTTTAATATTTGGGACCTTAATTTTTCATGAGTGATATTGATGATTACCTATATTCCTTTGTAATTTTGCTGAGGCATACATGTGGGAGTGGGCTTAGATGATCACTCAGCATACTTATCACACATGACACATTTTTCTCTACATAGGCTCTCTTTCCTGTGAATCAGGAGACAAAGACCTTTGTTTCTTTGTGACATTACCACCACTCGCCTCCACACTCACACATTATTTCAACTCCAGTGGTGGATAAAGCAATGAGGTTTGGTTTAAAACACTTCTAATAACAAAAAAAAAGCCTCAGTAATGGGCAACTTTGAGACTGAATGTTTGAACGTCACGTATCTCCTTTTAACATTCTGTGCCATTTACTGTGACATCTGTAGGCAAGGATCTGATGGGCCTTTTTATTTTAATGAAGGCATTGGATGTACATAAAGCATTCTATAAGGAACACCTTCAAGGTTCTCTCTCTCTCTCTCTTTCTCTCTGAGAATGGGCACTTCCTGTGCATTTCTTCATCTACTGTGAACCTACTTTTTATTGAAACTGTTTTCAATGTCTTTTGTTTTAGGCCTTCTTCAGCCCCTCTACCTGAGCCTAAATTGGGGTCCCCTACCATGCGTTGCCATTATACCCAGTGCATCCCTTTCTGAACTTCATCACTTTATGCTATGACAGCATATTTATTCCCACCTCCATCCCTAGAATGCATATTTCAACATGACAAAGTCCTTATTGATCCACTATCTGTGGTGTTGTTAGGTATTCACACAGCGCCTGGAATATAATGGTAGGGGCTTAATAACTGGATACTGAAAACAGTTGTAGTGTGGTAGTTAAGAGCATGAATCCTGGAGTCACACTGCTTGGGATGGAGTCCAAGTTCTAATATTGATAAACCGTATTTACTTTCAAGACCTCCACATAGCACGCCACATCTTACATACTGCTCAAATCTATGGGACATCATTCACATAAACTATAATATAAATGGTCAAACCTGGAGTCCTCTTTGTTGATGATCTGGCATTCTCATCTTTTAATTAGGATAACTATTGCTCCTACATCAAATAGCTGTGAAGATTCAAAGAGTTAATATATGTTATGTAACTAGAATACTGCCTTCTATGGAGTAAGAATCCTGTTAAATATTTTTATCTTCTTATAATTATTATTATTATATGAGATGTGAAACAGTCACAACTGTTGCCTAGCATTCCATTAAATGAATAAACCATTTACTCTTTCATTACATTTTAATGAGTGAACATTAGGTTTTTGTCCATTTTTTAATCACTAAAATTATTACAAAATTAAAAAAAGCATTCTAATACATGTCTCCATGAGCACTCATCTCTAGGACAGATACCTAGAAGTAGAATCTGTGGGTCCAAAGATAGGCACATGTTCAATCTAACCAGATAGAGACTAATTGCTTTCTATGAGATCACCATATCAACTTACCCTCCTACCAACACACTAGCTGTGTATATATTCCTGTTTCTCACATCTTCATCAAGACTTGGTATAATCTTGGCCATGCTGATGGTAGGAAATACTTCATTGGTCCTGTATTAGATGTTTGTTGTGACCATAACAAATTACCACAAATCTAGTGGCTTAAAATAACAACCATTTATTATGTCACAGTTCTGTAGATCAGAAGTCTAGGTGTACTGTGTCTCAGCTGGTTTTGTGTTTAGAATCTCACAAGGGAAAAATAGAGGTGTTTACAGGTCTGTGTTTTTTTCTAGATTCTTTGGATGATTCCACTTCCAAACTCAATCAGGTTGTTGGCCGAATTCAGGTCCCTCTCTCCTTACTGGCTGTGGGCCAAGGACCAGGCTTTGCTCTGAGATGCTGCCTGCCTTTCTTCTCATTCTCCCCATGTGGTTCCCTTCCAGCAACAGTGGGCTCAGTCCCATCACACTTGGAATTTCTTAGACTTCTTATGCCCTATTTCTCTCATTCCAGCTAGAGAAGTTCTCTGCTTCGAGGGCTCATTTGATCAGGTTGAGCCCACCTAGATAATCCAGGCTACTGTCCCTATGGTGAGGCCTATACCCTTAATCACATCTGCTTAAGTCCTTTTTGCCATGTAACACCAAGTGTTTCTAGGGATCAGGGCCTTTGTATCTTAAGGGGTCATTATTCTACCTACCACAGTTCTTTTAATTTGCCTTTTGCTGATGACTATTGAAAATTAGCATATTTTCTATGTTAATCACCCATATTGGTTTCTCGTGATTTGAATTGCCTATTCATATACTTTTTCCAATTCCTTATTGGATCATTTATCTTTCTTTATTAATTTGTTGTGGTTTATTATATATTGTGACTAATAATATTTATAAGTATGTGCATTGGAATATTTAAAAATTATACCTTAACTTTTAAATGAGTTTATGATGTCTTTTTTTTTTGGCTGTGTTGGGTCTTTGTTGCTGCACGTGGGCTTTCTCTGGTTGTGGGAAGCAGGGGCTCTTCCTTGTGGTGCGCAGTCTTCTCATTGCGGTGGCTTCTCTTGTTGCGGAGCACAATCTCTAGGTGTGTGGGCTTTGGTAACTGCAGCACGTGGGCTCAGTAGTTGCGACACATCGGCTCAGTAGTTGCGACACATCGGCTCAGTAGTTGCGGCACGTGGGCTCAGTAGTTGTGGCGCATGGGCTTAGTTGCTCCATGGCATGTGGGATCTTCCCGGACCAGAGCTTGAACCTGTGTCACCTGGTAGGCAGATTCTTAACCACTGCACCAGCAGGGAAGTCCTATGATGTCTTAAAATAGTCAAAAATTTCAAATTTTAATGTGGTCAAATTTAGCAATCATTTTTCCTAATATTATAAGGACATTCATCTATATTATCTTTTAAAAGTTTTTCAGCGTCCTCTTTACCCTTTTTTTTCCTGTGTCTTTGAATGATTTGAAATTGATATTAATGCATATGGCATTAGAGATAGGTATAATTTTATCTTTAAAAAATTTGCCACAGCACTACTAGTACCAATGTCTATTTTGGTAATGATGTCAAATCATCATATACAAAACTTGCAAAATTTCTGATTCTTGACTCTGTGCTTTATGATTATTCTCATAATAATATATAATTCTTGACTATAGTAAATCTTATTAACTGTTAAGGAAAATCCTTACTTATTAATCTTAAGTTTTCCTTGGTTATTCTTTCCACATTTGCTCATACTTGTATATTTTAGGATCATTTGGCTAAATTTTGTAAAGAACCTTTAGGAATTTTAAATACTGTACTGCATCTCTAGTTCATATGACCAAGAAATATCATCTTCATAAGCCTAAAAATATTGTTCTCCATGTGGGTTTTCTTTCATGTTTTTTTGTTTTTGATTTTCTGTTTTTTTAATTGAAGTATAGTTGATTTACAATGTTGTGTTAGTTTCAGATGTACAGCAAATCATTCATATATATATATATATATATATATATATACATATAAAATATATATTCTTTCTCAGGTTCTTTTCCATTATAGATTTTTACAAGATATTTAATATAGTTCCTTGTGTTATATAGTAGGCCTTTGTTGTTTATCTATTTTATATACAGTATAGTGTGTATCTGTTAATCCCAAACTCTTAATTTGTCCTTCCCCCACCCCTTTCTCCTTTGGCAACCATAAGTTTGTTTTCTACATCTGCGAGTCTATTTCTGTTTTGTAAATAAGTTCATTTGTATCACTTTTTTAGATTCTACATATAAATGATATCATATGATATTTTATGATTTTTGACAGCTGCTATGATCTCAGTGTTTGTGTCGTTCCAAAATAGGTTAAAATCTTAACATACTAAAGGTGATAGTTTTAGGAAATAGGGCCTTTGGGGTGATTAGACCTGAGGGAGCCCCCGTGAATGGGATTAGTGCTCTTATAACAGGTTCCATACTGCTCCCTAGCCCCATCTACCATGTAAGAATACAAGGACAAGTCTGCAGCATGGAAGTGGGCTCTCACTGAACCACACTGGCACCCTGATGTCAGACTTCCAGCCTCCAGAACTGTGAGAAATAAACTGTTGTTTATAAGCCACCCAGTCAATGATATTTTGTTACAACAGCCCAAATGGACTAAGACAATAATTATTTTTTTTCTCTAAAGGTTTTTTTTGTTGTTGTTATTGTTGTTGTTAGACTAAATTCAAGAAGCTTATGGCTTTTGTTTTTACTCTGATTGATATTACATTTTTAATTACATTATCAATATGTTTTTGGCTGTGTATAGAAATGTTACTGACTTTGTATATTGATCTATATCAGGTAAACTTCCTAAATTTATTTACTTTTAATAGTTTATAGAGCCTCTTTATTTTCTGTGTTGACAAAAATAATAATTACGGATATTTATAATTTTGTTTCTTTCTTTCAAACCTTTATGCTTTTATCTATTTATCTTGTCTTATTTCACTGCCTCAAACTTTCATAAGATTATGAAGAGTAATGGTGATGATGGTCATTCTTGTTCTGTTTATTCTTAAGTTTCACAGGTTTTTTGATGTATGTGTTTGATATATACCGTTTTTCAAATTTAAAAATTTCCTCATGTTCTTATTTTTCTCAAAGTTTAAAATTATGTATGTGTATTTGATTTTATCATATTCTTTATTATCATATCTGATTTATTTTTATATTTCTCTTTTAATTGATTAATATTATATATTATATTAATGTTTTACTATAGTAAAATATCCTTGCATTCCTGCTATTAAACAAACATTTAAAAACCCTATTAAAAATACATTACTGAATTTAATTTACTCTTATTTTATTAATGGATAACATCTTTGCTCATAAGTGAAATTGGCTGAAATTTTCTCATACCATCTTTGGTTTGAATGCTTCATTAAATGAATTAAAGAAATAAAGACAGTTTCTTTTTCTATATCTGAGAATAGTGTGCACATAAATTAAATATGAGCATTTCTGTGAATGTTTCATAGAACATATCTGTTGAATTGAATCTTATAGTTTTTTAATTATTTAATATTTCTATTTCTTTAATGCTTTCAGATGGATTCTTATTTTCTGTTTCTTCTTGAATCACTTTTGATTTATTTAGGAATTTATCAATTTGTTATAAGCTTTCATTTTGTATGAAATATTGTCCTAGATTTCTTTCCAATTTTACTATGTGTGCCTTCTCTGTTATTTCCTTAAGCCTCTCTGTCTTGTGTCTCTTATGTCTTTTCACACTTCCTTAATGTTTTCTGTCTTCATGGCTCCACCTACAAACTCAACCATAGGCATCTCAACCCTGATCACCATATCCTCCTGAGGCTGTGGTTATTGTACCTGTCATCTACAGTCGCAATTAGACGAGGGTGTTCAGAGCAGCACCAAGTAAGTCACCTGGTTCTAAACGTTTTCCTCTCTGCCTCCATCATGTACATTCTCCTCCCGATGTTCAGGGTCTGTTAGCACTGGCAAGATAGCAACTCCATTCTTGCCTGCTGTTCCCTGAACATGAGGAGCTTAAAATGTCCATGTGGGAGCTATAGATTTTAATAAATGGGACTTTTGCTGTGTCTCTCTGTCCCATTCAGTAACAGGATCCAAGCATTGAATGAATGGAAAACACAAATTCTCCCAGCAATGCTAAGTGCGTACAGACACTAAGTGGCCACTCCTACATTTACCCATTGGTTTGTGGACTCTTGAATACTTACTAGTGGGGAGATAATGCCAGGCAGAGGTCTCTGAGTGCACATGTTCTATCCTGAAGAATGGCATCCTATCCTTACACAGTGTTGCCTCCCAACTGGCCACCAACTGGCTGATTGTTGTCCTTGAAGTATGGCCCCATCATAATGGGGACTCAGCTCTGGTCTCTGTGACTGGTAGGTTGGTTCTGCAGCAGGGACAGTACTAGATCAGCTTTAGTAGGTTAAGGTCCATGGTGTTTGTTAAGTAAGTCCTAAACTGGCCAGTATTTCTCCAAGTCATCACCATGAGGCCAAAGTGTCAATAATCTCATGATGGGGGTCCCTAGGTTCATTAAAGAATTTCTGGGAAATTATGGAAGTTACTGCAAATCATATTATATTCATTTCATTTCAATCTGAATGTTTTTATTTTATTAGTTAAGCATTGCATTTTAATGAGAACAAAAAACCTTTAATAGAGTACTGATAGGAAATAATCTGTGCATTTTAATTTGCTACAAACCCAGAAAGAGTAAGGCAGTATTCCATAGAGCAATGGGCCTTAAATTTTTGTGTGCATCAGAATTACCTGTAAGCCTTATTAAAATACAGATTACTGGGCCGTACCCCCAGTTTCTGACTTAGCAGGTGCTGAGTTTGGCTGAGATTTGCATTTCTAACTAGTTCCCAGCGATGCTAATGCTGGTGTTCCTCCTGGGAACCACACTTTAAGAACCACTGCATAGAAGATACTGCTTACCTTGCTTGCATTTTCTAGATTCTAGGTCCTTTCATTCAGTGGGTAGAACTTTCCATGATGTTCTTTTTTGTCTACAGATCATTTTAAGGGTTCACTAGCAAAGAAATTTTTGGTATGATTTGATTCCTCTTCCTCTTTAATTCTTATATTTTGATACTTCAAGTTTTGCTAATCTTTTTGTATCCTGCTCCATTGTTATTCCATGAAGCAAGAGCTATTGTGTGCCTTTCTTGTCTGAACTGACTAGGCACCATGAAGTCTCCACCCCAGCAGTGACTTGTTAGATGCCTGATAAAGCTCTGCCTGCTTTTATGTTTCAATACCGCAGGGGACACTTTCAAACTCTCTCCTCTCAATCCTCCAAAGCTAAGAACTCTGATTTTTTGTGCCATTGCTTAGAAACCGGTTTTTGCTTTTTGGTCTACCTTTCATTTGAACCACATTTCTTTTGTTTATCAAAACACAAGAGTACACAAACCATAAAAGCAACCAGCTCTGGCTCCCAGTCTAGATAAAAGTTTTTCCTCAACATCTAACATGCTGGCGAGGAGCGTACAGACACTCTTATTAAGGCACTCACAGCAATTTTTATATCTTTTTTGCAGTTGTTCAATGTCTACTATAAATACCGGGTCTTCAAACAAAAATTCCCAAGTAAATTCTGCAAAGTGTCTCAATAGCCTACTTCTAAAGACTTAAAACTTGGAAGTAGCTTATATATATATATATATATTTTTTGGATTGACAGCTTTCTCTCTCTCCCTTACACACATTTTAGGTGCCTGCCAAGCTGTTGAGTGGAAATGTTTTGTTGTGCTAATTCTTTGGTAGCAAGGATAAGATGATAACCCCTGTCAAAGGTGAAACCAGAGCTTTTACTGAGCAGAAACACTGGGACAATGACACCTGGTAATGATCCTCTGGGCTGCCCCAGCTCAAGTATATCACTATTTAAGCAATTTACGTCCAATTTTACGCACACTACATATATCCATTGTCGTATGTAATATTCACATAATAAACGTTCAAAAATATTCATATAATAAACAGAAAACACGTGTTACCATACCTTTCTCAGCTTTCTACTTTATAAGCATGCATTCCTTAACATCCTCATTTTATTTTTTTAATGGCTTACAATATAATTAATAACCCAATTGAGAAGAGTTGAAACTTGGATATGAAACAAACCATTTTTTATTTGCTGTACTTTAGGTAAACTCAGTCCTCCAGAGCTAACATTTATTATATCCATTCTTCTCTCACACATTCTGTTTATACCTTATGCAAATTTGAAGATCATAAAGCATCCCATGGAGATGTTAGTTAGGCATGTTTTATGACACTATTAATGCATCTTTGCATGTCTAAAATGACACATTGGCAAAAAAATTGATTAACCACTATGTTTTTACAAACTGAAACTAATTGTTTAACCTAACGGATTAGTTACAACCTGTTAGCCTTGTGGGAGCACACGTTGAATTGTTTTCATGCTTTTCTAATTTATTATAATAAATTTTCTGCAAAAGAAAGGCTTTTAAACAGAGTGCATCTTAATTTATAGGCAATAAGACTATGTTTAGTTTCTCAAAATATATGTTAAACTAATAAAAAAGACTAATGAATACATTATTACACTTTTATGGTGCATATTTTTGCCTGTCACATTAATATAAAACTAGGGACTTGCAAATGATTCAAAATTTTATCTGAAAAGTTTGCTCTGACTATACTCATTATGAAAGTTTGACCTTTTCTCTCCCATCACTTGTAACTGTAGCTCAGGGAAGAAATAATGAATTTCACTTAGTCACTTATCTTGCTATTATGTAGCTTTTAATGGTGCTCACATTTGGGTCTGCCCTGAATTTTGCAGCAGTGAAATCCATCATCATGAGGATGAAATTTTTGTTTTGCTCAGTTTAAGTATATTCAACTTGAGTATTCTTACTTGTGAAGAAGTCTTAAAATAGATGACTTGTTGTGAACCTTGCAGGACACTTTGGTCCTCTCCAAAACATCTGTTAAGACATTTGGTCCATAAGACTTTGGTCCATGCCAAAAGGCCTTTGAGATTTGGTCCTATCTAAAATGTTTGTGAGTATATTAGGTCTATGCCAAGTGATTTTGGACAGGTCCAAATCTCAAGGACGTTTTGGTGTGGACTAAATGTCTTAAGGATGTTCTGGATAGGACCAAATGTTTGCTAACTGACTTGAAACATATGATTGTTTTTTAATAAACATGGTCTAGATATTTATGATCTATTACCTGCTCACAAGGTAATAGATATATTTTAAGTCTTTTATGATGTCAGTTATCCCATACTCTGTTTGCCAAACTTCCCGACATTTTCAATTTTATGTGTTGTTTGTATTACTTAGTGTAGAGACTAAGCTACAGCACCAGGAAGACTACCATGTAGAATCTCAAGTAAGGTAGAAGGTTAGTTTTCTCTTATGTAATAGTTCAAAGCAGATCAGTGGTCCAGGGTGGGTAGGCAGCTATATTCTACATGATCATTCAGTAATCCAGGCTCCTCCTCTCTTGCTGCTCTGTCATGCCCTAGGGTCTTTTCTCTTTTCCACGTTCTGGCTTTCAGGAGAAGAAAGAGTGAAAAGGGAAACAAGTAATTCCTTAAGGAAAATGAGTTTGGGCCAGCAATTGGCGTCCTCCTATCTTCCCGTTTGAGAAATGGCAGGTTGATTTTACTATGTCCTTATTATAACTTATAATTCTTATTCTCTATTCAAAATTGTTTTAAAATACATAGTCTTCAAAATTGCTTTGTGATTAAAATTAGATGTGTGTAATTGACATATAAAATTACAATGTGGTAAAATACCCACTTTATGAGGATATCTAATAAGAAAGCTATCTATGGTACACATATTCAAATCTTTCTGTCTGTAGCTCCATGGGATTAATATTTCCACCTAACTTGACCATTTTAAAGTATTTATATCCTTCAGGGGGTTACAGGAACTGTTAATATTCTTGAACTTTAAAATATGGTATTTAGATTCCTGGCACCATCCCTCTGTAGCATTCCTCATAAATAAGTCAGATATAATAATTGTAACCTCACAAATGCATTTGTTGATTTATAGCATTTACACTTTTACTATAAAAATGTGGCTTTAAAAATGAACATTAAACCAAACATTAAACACTATTGGCATTAATTACTAAGTTTGAAGGAGATTTTAAAATGATGAAATATAACTTGATATTCAAATCATGTTATAGAATTATGTTTATTGAATGGATAAGTCCTAAGAAAACCTTTTTTTTTAATGAGTAATATCCCAGGAAGGCAACTAATGTATATATTTCTAATATTTCTATTTTCCCCTATAATGGTCTATATTATATGCCATTTTTAAAAAATTAAATGGATAAATGTGAAAACAGCAGTGGTATTTTTTCCTAGGTAATTCTGCCTACTGGATTTTCAACTTGGACATTTTCCCATCTTTAATTGTGGAATTATTTTTCACCATAGGTTAGTTTTTACTTATAAATGAATTTGCATTAACATGAATTGGGATCTCCCATAGCTGTAATATTTGAAGCTATTTCAATGTTACAATTAGTTTATAAACTTATTTGTTTTAGTCAAACATCAAGACTTTAGAAAATGTTTTATAATTTTACTCAACATTTTTTGATTTTGTTTATCAGTTTCTTTATTATTCTCTCAGTTAATAATCCAACATGCTATGATGGAAATTGATTTCTCCTAGGAATTAGAAAACTTGATATCAAACTCCAGCTCATAACTATTTTTGTTCTGTGACCTTGAATAAGACATTAACAGTCTCTGAGTCTCAATTTTTTAATCTTAGTAGAAAGGGATTAAAAACTCCTAATTCCATTTCTAAAATTGTATAAATCTATCACATTTTTAGAGAGTTTTCTGTCATATTGTTACATTTATAAGATATAAAGATGATTCAGATATAGTCTTGCTTCATGGGGAGCTTATTTTCTTATAAAGTGATCATTTGCACCCAAATAGAACAATTAATACTTAAACTAAATGCCACAAGAGAAATGTAAACTTTCAAATTCTTTGTAAAAACATCAGAGAAGAGCATAAACCTTCTACCAGAATGGTATGCCATTGTAATTTCTCATCAGTTTACAGATTCTATTTTCCCAGTTTCAACCAATGTCACTTCCTTTCTATGCAGCCCCATATTGTCCATTCTTCTAACTTTTCTCCATGCATCCGGTTGCTTCTTTTCCAACCCCCTGTATCTTGATAATTACATCTTGATAATTCCAAGGGAAGAAAAAACAAAAATATTTTCTCCTGGAAAAATAAAGTCCAACCTCCCTAAACTGGACTCATAACTTGCCATATGTTGGCCCTATACCTTTCCAACATTAACTCATTATTTTTCTGTACAACTTTCCACTTTAAATAGATGAATCTCTGTGTTATTCAGCTACACAAATGTAAATTACTTGCTGAAAATTTGATTACTGTGGACACCTGTGTAATAAACAATTTCCTATATTTTTTTTATCCTTCAACATTACTGTGGAATAATATGACTCAAGGAAGTACCCATCACTACTCGTCAGACACCACGAGCAACATCTTCTTCCTTGACTCTGAACACTTTTTGAAACATATTTTTTAAAACATAATCTAAAAGAGAAATACTGTGTGATATCATTTATATGTAGAATCTAAAAAAGCCAAACTCATAGAAACAGGGAGTAGAATGGTGGTTAGCAGGGGTTGTGAGTCAGGGAAATGAGGACATGTCTGTAAAGGGCACAGACTACCAGTTATGGGATGAGTATGTTCTGGGGATGGAATGTACAACAGAGTGACTATCTCTGTTAACTATAGGATAGTTTACAATACTATCCTATACATTTGAAAGTTGTTAAGACAGTAGATCATGAATTTTCTCACCAAAAAAAAAAAAAAAAAAAAGAAATGGTAATTATGTGAGGTTATGGTGGTGTTAGCTAACCCCACTCTGGTGATCATTTTGCAATACACACAGTATCAAATCATCACATTGAATCATCATTTTAAACTTGCACAATGCTAAATGTCAGTTATATCTCAATAAATCTGGAAAAAATCTAAAGAGAAACATACTCTAGAGATAAATATAGACAGAGTTTAGGAATATGAGGATACAGTTAATGCCAGACATCAAAAAGGAGAAAAGTGAAAGTGTAAGCCTTCTTTTATTTATTTATTTTTGTCGTGTCAGCCAGTCAAATAAGGCCATTGTGGTTGGTGCCCCTTGACTCTTCTGGAGACACTGATACTGATCCAAACATACTTTTTCCATATAAAAAGTTTCCAAGTAACTTTTGACATGTAAAAATAGTCTTCCAAGATTAGATAAAAGCACCCTCCATTGAATGTATTGTTTTACATCAGAAAGACCACACATGACCAGATAGAACTCTGGCTGTGAAAAGTATCCACCTTCAGAAACTAGAGATTATAGAAGAGAATAACAATTAAGTTAATTGTACTTAACTTCCAATTAAGTAAATGGAAACAGGCCATATAGGACCAAATAATATTACAAAGCATGAGTGATAGTAAATATAAACACAGAACATTTTTGAAAAAGGTTATTTTGGGAAGTATACTTTAGAAATCAAAGATTTCAAAAACTGGAAAAGTCAACTCCATGAAAAAAAGATTAAAATATAATTTTATATCATAAGACAGATTTTCAGGCTGAGATGAAAATACTCTATGAAATAAGGTAGTAGCATAAGTAAACCATAATAAGGTAGTATTGTATATTACATTTGTATTGTTAAAGAGTACAGTAGATTAAGTGAGCTATAGAAGTAGGATAGAACACAGGAAATCAGAAGATAAGTTTTGAGAAAGAGTGAGAACATGTATAAGAGAATAGAAGCAATAATTTAAAATATATATTTAATCATAAAATTTTTGAGATAAAATTTTAATTATAGATTAAAATGGTCAGTATCAAACGGCCTACCATATGGTACTAGTCAAAAGAAGTAAAACCTGACTTTTGTTAAACATATTCTGGTAAAAAATTTTGCATATCATATTTTCAAATTTAAAATAATTCAAGTAGAATATCATTCCTATGCAAACAAAAATGACCTCATATTTTTTTCTGTCATGACACTAACACATTAGAACAAGGGCACAATGTCTAGAGCAATTTGAGAAGAAAAATCTTTGATGCAAGTATTGTATAGAAATCTATGAAGATCACACAAGGAAGCAAACTAATGTTTTTGGGTTTTCTTTTTTCTGGTTTATAAAGGTTTATACCACATACCATTCATATATCATATATCCTACCCCTCAAAAATATGACTGAAATCTATCAAGTGTGCAAACGAAAGCAGAAATTCAAGAATGAGGAAATAATGCTTCAAGGAAGTCACAATAAATATCTTGTTTGACCTAAATAATAACAACTATCATTTACATATGTCAATTGAGTTGAAATATTATACACAATTCTCAAATTACTTAGTAAAATAACTTTAAAGTTAATAAGAATATGTGATATATAATAACCATACATAATATTATATATTATAATATAACATAATAATAGATAATACCAGATGACATCAATAATAAAAAAAAATGATGGGAAGAAGGTTAGATGAACATGAAACCTTGCTAGATTTACTTCTTTTTAGGGGTATTCAATCGATACACTTTTTCATCCTTGACAATAAATTCAAGCACTTAAAACTAAAATTAGATACATCTAACATTAGATGTATCAGTGTATTCTGATATAATTCTGTATTATATCAAAATAGGCTGTTTTATATCAGAATACACTGTATTGTATCAGAAGCCAGAGAAAAAACAGGTGGCAACTCTAAAATGTTATTGAGGAGAATTTAATGAAAGGATATTTGCAATGGATTGGACAGGATTAATGGGAACCATCAAAGGTTGTTTGAATGATTAATGGGAAACATCATAAGTCAACATTCCAGGGCCAGCAGCAGCAGGAAATCTTCTATCTACTATCTACTGATGTACTATCACCTGGAAGCTTAAAGAAGCCAGGGGAAGAAGCCAAGGGAAGAAGTTGTTCTCACCTTGTTCAGGACTGAAGTTGTAGAAGAGCAGCTGTAGCCAGCAGTAAAGGGGCACAGTCTCTGGCAAATAATGGCCCACTGTGGAAGGAACCCATCAGAGAAGTACCCCAATTTCTCTCTCCACCTGCTTCTGATTTGCTGCTGGTGCCTCCCATTGGCCAAACTCAACTGGAACCTGGGAGTGTTGTGGCCCAGGGGATGCAAGTCCAAAGTACAACTTCTTGGAACAGAATGTAGGGTAAAAATGGATAGAGAGTACATCCACAGGGGCACTAACCAAATGGAATGAAATACAATAAAGACTTTAAAAATCAGTTGAAGAGCTAAATAAGTAAGCCTCATTCTATACAAATATTAAAAAAAATAGAGACATGAAAGGCTGAGGTCATTTCTATTAGGTTAACTGGTTTGGTTTGCTCTCAGTACTCAGATATGATAATGGGAAATTGGTTGTTCAAGATACAATGTTTTTGCTGGTCATTCTAAGACCTGCCCTTTAGTCAACATGAATCACATGTGACTCAGATAAAGGAGACTGGGGATAGAGGTCTGGACTTAAGATATTTTATAGCAGATACTGAATCTATAACTTATTTCTAAATCTGAGATTAATTTCTCTGCAATTTACATTTTGTGCCCAGACAAGGGGTTTTGGACTCTCATTTAGGAACCAATTGCTGAAATCAGAATGCAAAGAGTAACTTTTTATTTAGGTGTTTGGGGTATCTTAGTGCAAAATTTAGGCTTGTCTAAACTAGGATTTGCATTATTCTCTATTCTAGGGCAACTTTGAGCTATTGATCATCAGGATTCATTTATACTGTTAAGTAGGAACATATTAGGGATGCTATATGAGGTAGATGGCAAGACTGAAATAAAAGAAGACAATAGTAAAAGACAGTAAAAGTCTATTAAAGGTAAAACAGGGGCTTCCCTGGTGGCACAGTGGTTGAGAGTCCATCTGCCGATGCAGGGGACGCGGGTTCGTGACCTGTCCGGGAAGATCCCACATGCCACGGAGCAGCTGGGCCCATGAGCCATGCCCGCTGAGCCTGTGCGTCTGGAGCCTGTGCTCCGCAACGGGAGAGGCCACAACAGGGAGAGGCCTGTGTACCGCAAAAAAAAAAAAAAGCAATAAAGTTGATAAAACCATTTGTTTTAAAAAAAAGGTAAAACAAAGGAACGATAGAATTGCCACACCATCGTGTCATGTTTAAACAAGGCAATATAATAGCTGGGTAAATATATGCAATTACCATGACTCCAAATTTTTATGTGAACAAGAGCTCATAGAAATGAGAAAGATAAGCTAAAATTTCCTCCACTTTCAAAAAAGACAAAGGACATAAACAAAAATTTGCAAAAGAAACACTACCAATAAACTTGCAAAAGTATTCAATGGTAGTAGCAGCAGAAAATGAAAATCAAAGGAATAATGACAGTTTTTTTCTTTAAACTCTTAAATGATTAATAATAGGTATTTTACTCATTATTTATAAAAATGACAAAAGTTACTTTCTCCATGATAATCAAGGTATAATTTTATCATTGCTTGAAAGTAATTGCTCATCAAATGCATTATGAAATTTAACTTCCTTTTGATAAGTAATTTTAGATGATAATTGCTGTTTTAGGAAATTTACTGAGAATACAAACTACAATAAACATTTTTACACTGAGATGTTCATCATTGTGCTATATATATATATATATATATATATATATATATATATATATAAAAAACACACTAAATATAATCTAGATCCCTAGAGATAGTGTATATAAATTATATGAGGAAATATGCTGTATCTTTAAAATGTTGGTTTTGTAAATTTCAAAACAGTGAGAAAATGGTTGTGACAGTGCTTTAATGAGGGACACAAACTTGTGTAAAGAAAATATAATTATGTACATATATACATATATTTATATATATCATATATATACTTACATGTATTTGCATGTATATACATGCATAAATCTGTGTATTCACACATCTGTATGTGTATTATATATATACATATTCATATTTGTATCTTCATACATACAGCTTTGCATAATAAATACTAGAAAGTATGCAAAGCTTCTAATGCTAATTTTGTTGGAAAGGAATAAAATATTGCATGTACCATTCTATCATTCTGCCAATTTTGGCCTCTATGGCTACAAAGTTATTTTCTTCCTTCTTCAACATTTCTGAGAAATAACTTTTATCCTCTGAGAGTATGTTAAGCAGAATAAGGTAAATTCATATATATTAGAACAGATGCAGTACGTTGATCCACTTGGTTGCTGTTACAGAGAAATATCTAATTCTGCTCTTGTCAAGAATTTGCATGTATAAATTTTGTGGCAATGAGAAATGACCTTTACATGTTTTAAGTTAACTTTTTAGGAAGTATACTGGGATTAACTAAGGACTAGATTGTTTTTCTCAGATAAGAAAATATGTATTTCTGAAGACTCAGGTTTCATTAGTAAAAACTCATAACTCAACTATGTGACATCTGGTTTAAAAAAAGAAAGAGAAAAATATGTGGGATTCAATCAAGTTTGCATATACTGCTGTCTAGATAGTGTGGATGCTCATATATCAAATATAGATTAGAAGATATAAATGGGATTTTTTCTTCTGAAAACAGCATACCTCTGATACATGGTATTTAGAGGAGAAAGATATATAAATCCTCTGGAACTGCTAAGAGTCAAGGGATTGAAATTATTTTCTTTTAGAGAAATATATTTGTCAGATTATAGTAAATTACTTCCCCAAATATTCAGGAGTTAAGTTAATCTATATACTCCAAAGTTAATAGTAAATGCACTACGAAAAAAGGATGGGCATTGTTATTTGCAAATTTGGAAAATATTAGGTTAAACAAAGACTTTTTTTAAAACTGGGAGACTTCTCAGTGCTTTTAATATAATAAATAATAACTAACATTATTGAAGGCTTGCTCTGGGTCAGGTTACCATGATAAAAATCTGCATATGATCTTTGCAACAGTCTTCTGTGGTAAGTATTATTATTATTATCCCCATTTGAGGGCTAAAGATATTTAGACTTAGGTCAAACAATTTGCCTGGATTTACATGGACAGTAACTGCTAAAGAAGTTGTATGGACCAAAGCAGACCAAAGTGGAAGTCTGGATTCTGAATTACCAGGAAATATATATCACCTCTCCTCACTGTCCAATGCTCACTGATGGTCTCCAGTAATAGAACATAATATACTGTGTTTCTCAAATGTACTGGATCTCAGACCTTATATTTTATTCCCAATTATCTGAGTCCTTCTGGATTGCACAATCCATTTTGTAAATATTCAAGTTTTATGCCTTACCTACAATCTATTGCTACATTATTAAAACTTCTTTGTTCTAAATCATTTTTTTTTCAAAATCAGAGATGGGTGTGACATGGAAGAAGGAAAATCTGAAAGTAGGACATGGAAAAATTAGATATAGAAGAAAAAATGTATTGTATTAGGTAGAGGATAGAATATCAATGAAGAATTTGGTTATCAATTTTTTTTTTTTTTCCTTTTTGCAGTACATGGGCCTGTCACCTCTGTGGCCTCTCCCGCTGTGGAGCACAGGCTCCGGACGCACAGGCTCAGTGGCCATGGCCCATGGTCCCAGCTGCTCCTCGGCATGTGGGATCCTCCCAGACCGGGGCACGAACCCGCGTCCCCTGCATCGGCAGGCGGTCTCCCAACCAATGCGCCACCAGGGAAGCCTGGTTATCAACTTAAATAAAAGTGATATCTTCCCTATTATTGCTATTAAAAATCATTATTTAAAAGTATGTATTTTTAATAGTTTGTTACTTAGATAAGTATCTGGGCCCTGAAGCAATTCACTGAAGAAAACCTTTTAAAAAATTCAAATAAACCAAAATAAAGTCTGAAGATGATTCCCTGCTGCTTTATTTTCTAAAAATTATAAAATAACAGGAGGACCACAAAAGATTTTAAGTAAACCCCAGCATGGGGTATAAATAAAATGAAGAAAATGTCTTCCTTGACTTATTTAAGGCATATATTTTCAAACTTTTTCTTTATTCCTACAGCCTTCTCAATCAAGGAGTTAGTATAACTCAGTAGGAGCAGTAGGTTGGGAAAATTTAATACCAATTTTGCATAAACTGCAGCTGTTTCTCACTTGGACATGAGAATAACAATGTAATCCAGCTCAATATAAAAGACCACATAAAAGTATACTAAATTCCTTATTTTGACTCATGGTAGTAGCATAGCAGAGGGTATCTGCCCTTCATGTACATTTATTTGTCTTCAGATTGAATTATTCATGGTGAATATCTTAGTGAAAATCTAGTCCATCTTTTAGAAACCATTTCTTTTTGCCTGAATTTTGAGAGGAGATGAATTAGGTCTACTCAGCAGGACTCAGTCTCACTTTAAAATAAACAGTTGACTTTCATCTAATGATATTTCCTTGTGTTGGGAGCTCCCAAACTAAAACATCTACATCCATGATATAGTGGACTTCGAGGAGAGAGTCCTCAAAATGTTCTCCATCTTGACATAATTGCAATCATCCTTTCTGATAGGATTTTAGGGTCCCCAGGATAGCTCAGATGTCAGTGCTTCTCTGTGTTTGAACCAGTACCTGCAATAACTTGGAGTGAGGCCAACCCTGGATCACTTGCTAACGAAAGAGAAACCTTAGAAAGTGATGTCCTTGGAGAAGTAATTCACATGGACATAAAATTTCTTGTGTTCAGGTTTTGATTTGAAAGTAGGAGAGTGAGAAGCCCATAGAGATAGGATAAAACAAGGAAGCTTAGGAAGTACATTTTGGCACAAAGTAGTCATTTACTGATGCAAAGATGGTAATGTGAGATTTTATTTTCTTTACAATTGTGATATATTTGTGGTAATATTTTTTTCATCAAGCCAGGCCTAACTATGTGGAGTCTAGATCAGGGTTTATTATATGCACAAGTGCCAGGGAAGCCCCCTAAGAATCATTTTTGTTACCATTAAAAATGCAAAATGAGGCCCCATCCCAAGAAATTCTGATTCAATGGAATGGGGATAAGATTCAAGAAGCTTAACAACAACAAAAACAACAATAATAATGTAACAATAAATCCTTAAAAGGTCTGGTACAGAGACAACCACATATGTCAGTCCCCATCAAACTGAAATAAATGAGATACCATGAAATAGGTCAGGCTGAATCACTAAATAGTTAGGTTGACCTAACATTTTAAGTCCTGGAAATAAAAGTGGGTCAATGAGGCAGGTTTATAATTTCCCTTAACACTAATTCTCCCCTCATTTCATTTAAATAGAATTTTTAGCTCAGCAGATAAACAACAAAACTTAAAGTTATATTTCTCAATCTTCTTTGTATCTAGATGTGGTCATGTGACTGAATTATGGCTAGTGGGTGGGGAGAGAAAATGTCACATGGCAGTTTAGGAAACGTTTTGCCCCATTCTTTCATCATTCTTTTCTCAACTTTGGCTGTTTGGATTGTAGAAGCAGCCAAATTAGATCCTCAGAAAATGAGCCAATCTTGCAAATGGTGATGTGGTGGCTGGAAGGAGCCATAATTCCTGGGGACTTCATAAATAAGAGCTACCACACCAGCAACTAGACCAGATACCCCTGGGCTTCTTTATTAAAGAGATTCACAGTTTTAACTTGCCTTTCACATTATTCTTCACCTCCAATATTTTTAATTTAAAAATTAAATGCACAAGAACCAATGTCGAGGGTGCATAGTATAGAAGAGATGTTAGCCTGGGATGCCAAGAACAGGATACAGAATAATTCAGAAACAATGCCTTCCTTGAGTTGGTCTTATGTCATTTGAAACATTAGAAAGCAATACTACTAAACATCAAGTTTGAGAAATGTGTAGTTTAAAGATATAGCACTGAAAGAGTGAGATTGCTAAGGGTTTTAGAGCATTGATAAAAAGTGTAAAAATAGATAACATGTCAGTTTGTATTATTACTGCCTGAGGACAATTTTGATTGTTCTAAACAAGTTTT
Organism: Orcinus orca; assembly: GCF_937001465.1. NCBI lineage: Eukaryota > Metazoa > Chordata > Mammalia > Artiodactyla > Delphinidae > Orcinus > Orcinus orca. The sequence goes on along the minus strand of NC_064561.1, from coordinate 170,065,245 downwards.
AAACAAAACAAAGTTGCCCACTCTCACCACTATTATTCAACATAGTTTTGGAAGTTTTAGCCACAGCAATAAGAGAAGAAAAAGAAATGAAAGGAATCCAAATCGGAAAAGGAGAAGTAAATCTGTCACTGTTTACAGACGACATGATACTATACATAGGGAATCCTAAAGATGCTACAAGAAAACTACTAGAGCTAATCAATGAATTTGATATAGTAGCAGGATACAAACTTAATGCACAGAATCTCTTGAATTCGTATACATTAATGACGAAAAATCTGAAAGAGAAATTAAGGAAATGCTCCCATTTACCATTGCAACAAAAAAAATAAAACACCTAGGAATAAACCTACCTAAAGAGACAAAAAACCTGTATGCAGAAAACTATACGACACTGATGAAAGAAATTAAAGACGATACAAACAGAGAGATATTCCATGTTCTTGGATTGGAAGAATCAATATTGTGAAAATGACGATATTACTCAAAGCAATCTACAGATTCAATGCAATCCCTATCAAACTACCACTGGCATTTTTCACAGAAAGAGAACAAAAAATTTCACAATTTGTATGGGAACACAAAAGACCCCGAATAGCCAAAGCAATCATGAGAAAGAAAAACAGAGCTGGAGGAATCAGGCTCCTGGACTTCAAACTATACTACAGAGCTTCAGTAATCAAAACAGTATGGTACTGGCACATAAACAGATATATAGATCAATGGAACAGGAGAGAAAGCAGAAATAAACCCATGCACATATGGTTACCTTACATTTGATAAAGAAGGCAAGAGTATACAATGGAGAAAAGACACCACCTTCAATAAGTGGTGCTGGGAAAACTGGACACCTACATGTAAAAGAATGAAATTAGAACACCCCTTAACACCATACACAAAAATAAACTCAAAATGGATTAAAGACCTAAATGTAAGTCCAGAAACTATCAAACTCTTAGAGGAAAACATAGGCAGAACACTCTATGACATAAATCACAGTAAGATCCTTTTTGACCCACCTCCCAGAGAAATGGAAATAAAAACCAAAATAAACAAATGGGACCTAATGAAACTTCAAAGGTTTTGCACAGCAAAGGAAACCATAGATAAGACCAAAGACAACCCGCAGAATGGGAGAAAATCTTTGCAAATGAAGCAACTGACAAAGGAATAATCTCCAAAATATACAAGGAGCTCATGCAGCTCAATATCAAAAAAACAAACAACCCAATCCAAAAATGGGTAGAAGACCTAAACAGATATTTCTCCAAAGAAGATATACAGATTGCCAACAAACACATGAAAGGATGCTCAACATCACTAATCATTAGAGAAATGCAAAGCAAAACTACAATTAGGTATCACCTCACAGCAGTCAGAATGGCCATCATCAAAAAATCTACAAACAATAAATGCTGGAAAGTGTGTGGAGAAAAGGGAACCCTCTTGATCTGTTGGTGGGAGTGTAAATTTATACAGCCACTATGGAGAACAGTATAGAGGTTCCTTAAAAAACTAAAAATAGAACTACCATATGACCCAGCAATCCCACTACTGGGCATATACCCTGAAAAAAACATAATTCAAAAAGAGTCATGTACCACAGTGTTCACTGAAGCTCTATTTACAATAGCCAGGACATGGAAGTAACCTAAGTATCCATCGACTGACGCATGGGTAAAGAATATGTGACACATATATGCAATGGAATATTAGCCATAAAAATAAATGAAATTGAGTTATTTTTAGTGAGGTGGATGGACTTAGAGACTGTCATACAGAGTGAAGTAAGTCAGAAAGAGAAAAACAAATACCATGTGCTAACACATATATGGAATCTAAAAAAAAAAAAAAAAAAAAAAGTTCTGAAGAACCTAGGGGCAGGACAGGAATAAAGACACAGACATAGAGAATGGACTTGAGGGCAAGGGGATGGGGAAGGGTAAGCTGGGACAAAGTGAGAGAGTGGCCTGGACATATATACACTACCAAATGTAAAATAGATAGCTAGAGGGAAGCAGCTGTATAGCACAGGTAGATCAGCTCAGTGCTTTGTGTCCACCTAGATGGGTAGGATAGGGAGGGTGGGAGGGAGATGCAAGAGGGAAGAGATATGGGGATATATGTATATGTATAGCTGATTCACTTTGTTATAAAGCAGAAACTAACACACCATTGTAAAGCAATTATACTCCAATAAAGATGTTAAAAAAAAATGAATGTATGTGTGTGAGTGTGCATGTATGCATTGACATTTAAATACAAAAGTTTAAAGAACAAACTTATAATGAAAAGTAGAACCTTTAATTTTTGTATTGACTTGCCATTTTATGGGGGCAAATGACAATAAATATCATATTTATTTTGAGAATTAAATTATGTATTTAGAAGACATGAGCAACTTTACTCGAAGTATATGAGTAGCAAATGATAATTCTGCTTAGTTTTTTTTTTTTTTTTTTTTTTTGCGGTACACGGGCCTCTCACTGTTGTGGCCTCTCCCGTTGCGGAGCACAGGCTCCGGGCGCGCAGGCTCAGCGGCCATGGCTCACGGGCCCAGCTGCTCCGTGGCATGTGGGATCTTCCCAGACCAGGGCACGAACCCGTGTCCCCTGAATCGACAGGCGGACTCTCAACCACTGTGCCACCAGGGAAGCCCTGCTTAGTTATTTTTGATACCATGATTCTAAAAACTTCATAAAAGCATCAGTGCTAAGAACAAATGTTGACTAATGATATTATTAAAATTAAATCCTGGTAAGAATCTAAGATGACATTTTTGTGACTTTGAATTCCAGAGAAAGTATTTCTGGTTTTGAAAATAGATTCTGACCATTTATTTGAATAACCTAGAATTTAATTTCTCTTTCTTCAGTCAGCTCATGCTGATTGTTGTAAGGAAATTGCTTGGATTTCATAGTATTTTCAATGTATTAACACTTTCTCATGGGCACATTTTTAAGAATAAAACGTTTTTCTTTACATAATTCATGTTTATAATAATGAAAAAGAAATTCAGACAAGCACATGGAAGAATATGAGAAACACTAAAATAAAACCTTCCTGATAGAGCCAATTTTACAATCTTTGTTTATATTTTATCTATTTTGTTGCCTTTATTTTTTAATAGTCGGTGTTAAAGTGTGTGAGTACTACAAGCTCATTATATAAAGTCAAAGATTAGATGTAACAAATTACATGTAGTAAAATATTAGTCTTTTCCCTATGCCCAGCCTCTTCAAGTAAACACTGTTAGCAATTTACAGTGTGTCTTTGCAGACATTTTTCTGTGCACTCCCAGATAGATAGATGGATAGATAGGGTTTTAACACACATACACACACACAGAGACACATATGCGATACTTTCATAGCACATTTTTACAATATACATGCGGTAAGTCTCTCTCTTTGTACACAAATATATATTTCTGTGACTCAAATTTTCTAGCTAATAATATATGAAATTTCAGACTAGGTGAACATTAGTTTCGTCATTTTAAAATTCTCTAATTAATACTGGTCAGATCCAGTAATAGAAACCTTAATTCTAAATTCCAAATCCAGTGTTCTTTTGAAGTACTTTGAAAAGTGTGAAAATAAGAGCGATTATGGGAAACCAATTCAACACTGTCTTGAAACTCCTAGACAGTTTAGAAAGGTTAAAAAAAAAGATATGAAAAATATTCAGATTGTAGAATAAAAATTAAAAGTCTTTATTCACAGATGACATTATTGACTATTTATGTAGAAAATTCTATGAAATCTATAAAAATGCTACCAAAACTAAAAAGTGAGTTTGGCAAGGTCACAGGACACAGGACCAACATACAAAAATCTATATACTAGAAATAGACTATCAGAAATTTAACTTAAATTAGCTTTGATTTACCAAAGATTATTCTGGATCTTGTAAACTTAAAAAAATACATTTGGGTTAGTTTCTATAGTTCTGAGAGTATACTTGGTTTATATAAATGTTTGTTTGCCTTTAAACCACTTAAATTGCAGTCTTTACAAATTAATTTTGGTAATACCTTCCAGAGGTGGAAAAATATCACACATCTATATCATACATACATAGATATACATAAACATACAGTTATGATAAATGGAATATTGCCTGCCATATCAGTAAACAAAGGATGTCACAGTCATCAGTAAACAAAGGATGTCACAGTCATTAGTGATTGCAGCCACCACCAGACAGTGAGCTGGTGAGCCCTGAGAGAACTCAGGAAGGAAAAGAATACCTGCCATCTAGTAGCAATCAGACTGCAGCCACTCCCCACAGTGAGTCCTGAGGAAACTCAGGATATGAAAACGTGAGGATACTGGCCTCAGATAGCTGATGTGCATGTCAAAGGAATGATTTCAGTGAGCCCAGACTCTTGCATCTCCCCATACATACAAAAGCACTAAATTCCTTAACTTGACATATCTGATTTTCTTTAATTAACAATAATATTTTGATGTTCAGACTACCTGCCCTTTGTTGCAAAACTCCTGTATATCCTGGCTCCCCCCTCACCTCCTCGAAGCAGTTCTCTCAGGGTTATTTGAGATTCTGCCTCCCGGGCTTGAAGTCTTAAAAATACCCATGGAATAAAACATAACTCTCAAATTTAGGTTGTGAATATATTTTTTTAGTCAGTAGATAGATGCAGAGATATTATAGCTTTCATTTAAAAATTTTAACCATGAGAGAGGTATGATATAATGCAGATATAATGTTATAGTTTTATAAACCACTAGTTTATAAAAGACCAACTGGATCCAAATTGTGTTTCTGCCAAATAGAATAAGTTAAGGTTATCTACTCAGATGGCTAAAGCTTTGACTGATATTTGTAAGAAAGACTTTTAAAATTTTGTATTCACCTAATTTCCAAATTAGCTGCTTTTTTTTTTTTTTTTTTTTTTTCTGATATGAAGTCTCTCCATGAAATTTGCATTTCAAGAGATGACTCTGTGTTCCTGGAGGAGATCAAGAACTGATAGAATGGTTGCACCTCACAGGCACTGAGAAAGAATATGTTTCTCCAAGAAGGGCTTTTGTTTCCTAAATCCAGATCTTTTACAATATCCAGGAAACTTTTGACATGACTAGGGGATGTTTTGGGATATGTGGGCTTAAAAAGTTTCTAGAGCCATATATCTGTTATTGTAAAGACTGGATTTGTAAGACAAGTGCTTTTGTGTTTATTTCCTCAAAGAACTGGGTTGCAACCTGAGTGATATCAAGACCCTGCCATTTGACTACATTATCTTTGATTTGCCTCTTTATATCAAGGAAAAAAATCTTCAACTAAGATGGAAATCAAAAGATTCCTGTGGTCTAGATTTAGAACTGTGTTTCTCTGGAATGTTTTAGTAAGTCCTGGAAGGCTTCAGAATGGTTTTATTTCCCTCTGGATACATAGCTTCATTTTAGCTTGAGGAAGAAGGCCTAAAAACAGTCACTGTCAGCTCAATAACAGCTTCCAATTGGGCTAACTTTTGACCATAGAGCTACTTAAAAAAATACTTTAGAGTATCTTGTCAGATTTCAGCTGGACAAACAGTAAATATTCCTGGCAGTATTGAACAACCTCATTCACACACATACACACACACACACATACACACACACACACACACACACACACACACACACACAACACGCACACAAAAATTTAAATAAAAAATACCATTTATACTAGTTTCAATATATTATGTACATAGGGATACCTCTAATAAAAGCTGTGTTGACTCATGTACTGAAAACTGCAAAACGCTGCTGAGAGAATTTAAAGACCGCAATAAATGGTTACCATGATCCTGAAACAGAAAACTCAATAGTGAAAATATGTCAATTCTCCCCAAAATGACCTCTAAATTCAACACAATTCCAATCAAAATCCTCAGTCGTTTTTGTAGAAATTAACTAGCTGATCCTAAAATTCATATCAAAATGAATAAACACCATTGAAAGAGAAAGCAAAGTCGGAAGACTTATGCTGCCTGATTTCAAGATTTATTTTTAAGTTAGAGTAATGAGCAGTGTGGTTTTGATAGACAAATAGATCAATGGAAAAGAATAGAGTCCAGAGATAGACCTATACATATACGGTGAATGGATTTTTGACAAAGATGCACAGGCAGTTCAGCAGAGAAAGGATAGTTTTTTCAAGGAATAAACAGTGCTTTTGCTTCATATACCAATATTAATTCAAAATGGCTCAAAGACATTCATATAAATCTTAAAACTACAAAAGTTAGAGAAGAAAACATAAGTGAGTACATTTATGACATATTTTGGTAAATGAAGATGTACTGGAGCACAGCAATGACCCTGTTTATTATTGCCTCAGGTTGCCTTTGCAATAAAACAGCAGAATTGAGTAACAGACATCATATTGTCCACAGATCCTAAAGTATTTACTCTCAGGCCCTTTTCTGAAGTTTGCTGACTCCTGCTATAGATTATAAGGAAAAAACCCCAGCAAAAACTGTCTTCTTGGCTGAAACAACTGCATGACTGGGAGCAGAGTGGCTTCAGCTTTGTCCTAACGCTGCAGCTCTGAGTTTTTTGAGTCGAGTTATCTTTAGACAGTGGCTACAAGGCTTCAGGGCAGCAAGGAACAGACAGTAACATCCAGAAGGAGAACAAAGACATTGCTCCTTCCTGGGGTTTGGTCTTTAGTTTCTGGAGACTTTACTCAGATGCTCTCAATAAGCTAAATTCATGTACCCCTGGTGTAAATGACAGTGTGACAGGGGAGTGATAGACTTCTTCCTGAATCACCCTCTTTGGATGAGCTTATGACTTGGGACCACATTTTTGAATCATCCAGGGGTGGGGAATGGAATTACCTTTTGACCACTCAGGGTCATCTTATGAGCAGGGATAGCTTGGTGGGAAGTGGGATAAGGTGATAGTAGTGATTCTCCATGTGTTCTTTCTCCTATTACTCCAAAAAGCACTGTTTGTTTCATTTTTGTAAAACTGGATTTCATTCTAAGTTTTTTTTTGGTCAGGGTGGTTCCATTGCTAAGAATGCTTGTAATTAATTGGAGTTTCATATTTATGAATATCCTCAGCTTTTATAATAAAAATGAACCATCTTTCTACATATAGTATTCTAAAAATTTTAATTAGAAATGTATGTTCAAGTTTTAGATGCCTTTTATTATATTTTTAAATACTATTAAAAATTTAAAATCTAGAGAAATGACAGATTATATAGTTAGATTTTCTAATACCACTTCACTTTTGCATTTCTGGAATGTACCTTTTTGGATTATGGACTATTTATCTTTCAGTATACTTTTAGAATATCTTTTATTTATGATTGTTTCATCTCTAGTCATAAGTAAGGTTTAAGTTTGTATTTGGGGCTTTCATTGGATTTCGATATTTGTTATATAAACTGTAATATTAAAGCTCTGTAAAATAGTTTTGAAGCATTTTATTCTTATGAATTGGAATTCTATCAACAGAAATGAAATATTTCCTTCCACGAAGGTTTGATATAACTGACTCTTAAAACTGTCTTTGCCAGGCACATTGAAAAAAAATCACTATGATTTATTGGTCTAATAACATTTTATTTCTCTATTCAGTCAATTTTAGTAACATATATTGGAATATATTTAAAATCTTAATATATTTAAACCTTTAATTTTTCATTCTTTTATTAATTTTATTTAAAGAACATACTAGTACATAAGCTCAATAACATGTATATACATAAATCATTGTATACAAATAATTATAAAACAATACTAAATGTTGCTTTTTTTCTTTTAGGGACTAGACATATTATATCTATTTTATAAATATTTGGCCTCAAACCTGGACACTTTATTATGAGATAAGTTAAAATTAGGTCTTAAAAGTTTTATTAATAGTTAACATGAGAACCAAATGTTTTTTTCTTCTGAAGAAAAAAGAATACCAATGCCAGTTACACCACATATGAGCTACTATAGAGATCAGATTCCCTCTCTCCATATGCAATTTTATAAATATTTTTTAGCTTACATGTTACTGTAATTGTTTTGGGCTTCCTCCTTGTTTTAGTGACCTTGATATAGAAATATAAATATTTAAATAAACTGTTTTGCTTTAGTAAGAATTTAAAATCACCTCTTAAGCTTGATTATGTTTCCAACACTATATATTAGAACTGCCATCCATCTCTTAGCTTCCTAAAACTTTTCCTAGACTGATAGTTAGTCCTTAATAAATGGTTTCAGGAAAGAACAGAGTTAGTCCAACTGTTTAAGTTACTTTTTAACCAGAATTTTAATAAGTGGACTGTAAGCCTTCTAGAAAGCTTAAAATTTAATAACCAGACATCCCTACTCAAAGGCAATTGAAATCAGTGTTCCCCTACATATACTTCTTTTATTGCAAAGCTATTTACTACTTAGCATCCTGAAATGTTGTGATTTGTAATGAAAAGATAATTTAAACATAGAAAAAACTTCAGGATTAACACAGAACTGCATTGTTTTCCCTTGCAGGAGAGCAGGTGCATTCTGTCAGGCCTAAAAATAAACTTAAGACTGCAGTTTCCCCCTAGAAATCAATTTGTCTACTCTAAATGTGTATGACAATATTATACTCATATTAAAATTACAGAGGATTTCTGGGATTGTGGCTTTTCCTTTGGATATTTAGCATTTCTTTAAATAGCATAATCCCTTTTTTTAAACCATTACAGTTTATAGAGCTCATTTAGCTGGATGAGATATTGGACTATTAAGTATCATTAAGGAAATAAATTAACATTGATATCAGGAGGCAGGTGTTTATAGCTTCTGAATGATATATTGCTTTTAATAAAATTGAAAGAATTAATTTTCAAAACATATTAGGACTCCCAAAATTAGAATTCCTTCAACATTCAAGGTCATGGATGTGAACCCTTGCTTTATGGTGGTTCAGCTGCTTCCCAACCCTCTTTTTTTTATGCCGGAAGCTCCTGCATACTTTTTATATATTTATTTATTTATTTATTTTTCTTCTCTTGGAGATAACTTGGGAGTTACAAATTGTACCCATTTACTATTGCCCTCAAGCATGTGGCACTAAAACCTCTGTACCCCTCTCTCAAAAAATAGATTTTATGCAGTTATCACAGAATTTCTGTTGAGTCTTCTCTGGTCAAAAAATAGCTACCTAGATTTTTTCAATATTTCTGCTGAATTGTATGTAGGGACTTGCCCATTTTATTGGCTTCAAGTGGGGTAATTATTGGATCTCATTATTGTCAATTATTTTTTTCCTAAGAGAGGTTATAAAGGGGGTGTCTTTGAAATTGACCAAGTTTTAGGTAAAGCTTTCTCTGCCTATCCACACCACACATATCAAAAGTGAGACATGTTTCTAGACATGTTTGGACATAATGATGAAAAAAGCAATATTTTCAACTAAATCCATTGTGTTACCATCTGAATGTTATTTAGTATAATTTTATATAATAAATAACTAGTACACTTTTGACTGTTTTTTGTTTTTTGCGGTACGTGGGCCTCTCACTGATGTGGCCTCTCCCATTGCAGAGCACAGGCTCCGGACGCGCAGGCTCAGCGGCCATGGCTCACAGGCCCAGCCGCTCCGTGGCATGTGGGATCTTCCCGGACTGGGGCACGAACCCGTGTCCCCTGCCTCGGTAGGCAGACTCTCAACCACTGCTCCACCAGGGAAGCCCCTATCTCTGTATTTTAAGTTCCATTCCCTTGTGGGATTTTCATAAGGTTTTGACAAATACAATTAAGAAAAACAATCAGTGATCAAATAAGTAAAAATGATGAATAGTATGAGGTACTCATGAACTATCAGTAAGAAATTATTAGGTTGTATATGAAACTGCCTTTTTTTGTAGTTCAAGATAGTCAAATATCATTGATTTCTTATGGTGCAATTTAATAAATGCTTTGCTAATGAAGCTCTTCCCTCAAGGCATTTTTCTGAACTGTATCCTGTCCCACATCTCATGTTCTTCATCAAATTAAAGTCATAGTGTGGACCACTTATTGATTTACATATTCTTCTGTTTTTTTTTTATTCATGAGTATGTTTATTTCTTCCCTTATTCAATATTTATTTACTGAATGTCTACCCTTCACCAATCAAAACATATAAGTGGTATACACATTCTACTTTTAGGAAATATTGAAGTTTCTTTTTATAGAATGTCAGCATGACTCCAAAGTTCCTGCCCTCGAATGTGGGATTTTGAATGTAGGGGTTGGTGTGTATGTGTAAAGTGAAAATTTAGTTTGTAGTATAAAAATGAAGAGCATGGGAATGGGAACTGTAGAGCCAGCAGTGTGTTTGGTCTGTATCGACTGGATATCATGCAATATTACAGTAATACACTTGATAGAATAAATCTAAGGTTGTGTTCCTCGGAGACATCTTTATGCTTAAGAAGACAGAAAATCAAGAGGTAATGTATTTCCTGTGTCTTGAAGAGAGCACCTAGCAGTCCTCCTGTGCCCTGGTTCTCAGCCCTCGCTGTGCATCAAAATCAAATGAGGAGACTCAAAGGTATATTTTCAGAGATCTGACTTTTCAGGCTTTAGGCTCTAGCATGGATTTTTTTTTTTTTAAAGCTTCAAGGTTATGCTAACATGCAGTGCATGTGGAGACAGGCTTCTCTAGAGCAAAACCAACACAGGATGGAGGACACATGGCTTTCAGTAACTAAAGGCAGGGTCAATATTGGGAATCAGTTATGAGGGCTTCATTTTAACAAATGAAATTTGCTGATCAGACTATATTTGTTATTCAAAAACATTGGTAAAGATTGTTGTGCTTGTGATTGGAACAAGGTTTTAATGAAGAAATCCTAATAACGTTCCAAATATAAGAGAGGGCATATAGTAAAAGAAAAGCAAGTTCAATAACTTTTATAAGGTAAAATCGTAGTTATTTAAATAGCTATTGATATATACCTATAGGGAGATAAAAACATATCTATTTTACCATTTAATTTGTTCAAAAGCATTTTTATAGTACACATTTTAAGAATGATTGTGTTTTCATGGTACAGATTATTTTATTTATTATTTTAGTGATTTTATTTGGAAGAATGGGCTTTCCATTTGAGGAAGCATAATGCAAAGGAAGAACCACAATCCTACACAGAAGAAGACCTGAAATCAAGATTTCGATGCATTTACTAGTTCTGGGCATGTTGGTAGGCCTTTCACCTCTTTGAATCTCATCTTAATTTTTAATAAGGGGAGCACTACTTCTGTTTGTATCACAGTAAAGAGAAGTGCTCTTTAAACTAAAACGTCTGTATAAATAATGCAGTTAAAGGAGGTCTATCTACAATTCTCATGTTTTGTTTGCAAAATGGGTGTACTGTGAAACCCAGTATTTTCCAGAGGTTCTGCCTGGGACCCTAATACACTGTTTCAAGAAGCACATGGTGTCCTATGTTCCTGCTTTTGATAGCTCCTCTCATTTACTATTTGGCCTCACAATACTGGTAACTTTGAAAATCTTTCCCTTTACCTTTCTTGTTTTGAAAGTGGAGCCAAAACTGTTTAAATTCACTAGTTATGAAAAAAGATTTCTTGGTGTAATGGAAAGAGGATTCATTAGGAGTCAAAAGAAACTGGGTTATTGCCTTAATTTTACTAGGTCTCTGTATGGTAACCATGGTTGGGTAATTGGCCTCTCTGATCATTTTGTCCCAAATTTTCAAAGCAATGTGGCTAAATTAGGCAAACTAAAGTGCTTCCTCTTTTTCTAAAATCCTATAATTCTATTGTGGGTTGGTTTACGGTTTTATTTTTGAAAAAAACAAACCAAAACTATGAATGTTGTAAGTTATTTTTGTGCATAAATATTAATCATATCATTGAATTATTGAATGTTTTTTCAGGAAACTATATTTGATTTTATTATTCTGTTTCAAATTTTTCAATATGATTCACCAAAGCATAGTATATTTACTATTTGCAATACACTAATATAAAAATCAATCTTCTGCATTCTGAGATGCATCCAAGTTTATGGAATTCCCAGAGAATTTTACTTTCTGTATGCTTAAATAAAGAAGAATGGAACTTCAACAAAGATGTGTTTATCTCAATGTAAGGAATTGTTACATAGGCAGAATAAACTATTATTTTAACTTTATTTTTCATATTTTGTGATATCTATTTAAAGTGAATGTATATTTGATTGCCAGTACAAGTTTTAAAAACATTTCTTTTATTATAGACCACTTATTGTTTTGAGATGCATTTTTTTTACATTAATTCTGACAAATTATTTCTGAACAGTCTTTTAGGACACACCTCTGATAGATAGAAATCCTGTTTTTAAGAAGCTAAGAAATCAGAGGATAAAAGACATTTGTCCAGATAATCAAGATACAAAGAAAAAACTGATGTATCCTTGAAGGAAAGTGCAAAAAAACAAGTCTAGTTTCTAGAGGAATTTTCTCTCCTTTTCACACTTCCCTGGACTCCATGAAGAGAGCTGTTCATAGGTGCAGTGAAAGCTCAAGATGGTGGAGCATTAATAGGAGGGTGTAAATAAGCATTTTAGAGCAATAGCCTTGTTCTCTTTTTTTCTTGGAGGGTTTATATTTGAACATAACTTTTTGTTCTATTGAAGTAGTAAACGATAAGAAAACTATGAAAGCTTTGGTCTGGGGCAAGGGTCCAAACAGGTTGCTAGGGTCTGTGTTGGTTTTAAGTCCAGGCCCTCTTGCTGCAGGAGAGAGAGAGTCCCTGTGGGTACTTGTGTTCTAACCTATTTCAGTAGAAAACTATACAAGTGTTAGGTCAAAACGCCTCTAGGACTCAATCATCCTTTATGTTTCTGCATGCCTGGAGAACAGAGGCATGAGTGCCTTTGTCATCTGTTCAAAGATGTTGGCATGATGAACAGCTTTGGAAGATAGAGATAGCATCTACCTTAGGGGCAAAAAGCAGGTTTTTTACCGTCCGATGTAAGAAAGACAGTATGTCCCTCTGAGGTAATGGTCAACAATTCTTGTAGTCTATTACAAGAGATTTGGGTTCCCTAAGCTCAGGGTTCTACTTCTGTAATACAGCCCACCCTGCTTTCCGTTGCACAATAGGAGTCTTGCTTTTTCAAAGTACCATTTATCTTTGGAAACTCACCTTTTGTCATGATTTACAAAACTACCTTTACTACCTTCCATTCAAGATGTCAAACTAAGCATAATTTTCATTTTCCCTCTTTTACCAAGGACTATTTAAATGACTTAAAAATTGAAAAGAAATATTGCAACATAGAGCAGGAAGGGGGCCATCAAAAGATCAAACATGTGGATACATTTCTAGAAGGCAAAAAACAAATGAGATGATATTGATAAATCTGACAGAACAAAAAAAAAAGTCAACCACAGCCCAGAATATTCAGAAGAGAAGGCCACACAGATGCAGATATTTTTGTTGGCAGAATCATAGAATCACTCCAGTATTAGTGTGGGAGAGACTGGGAGCATTTTGGGGTTATAGCAAGTAATCAGCATACTTAATTAAAGGATATTCTAGTGAACATGAGTGAAAATCTCCTCCAAATGTAAAAAGTAATTGTCTATCATCAGCATTCATCCTGCCATTATAGCTTGAGAACTGTTACAGAAAGAAATTTAACCAAAACTCTAGGAAGAATAGGAATCATAATATGGTGGGTAGTGCTCCAAACAAAGACCTTCATTGAATCCATAATTCTGGACAGCTCACCCCTACTGGTTTGAGCCTTGTTATGCACACTGACATAAAGCTTGTCTATTGACTCACCCTCCTGTACACAAAGCTTTAGTTCACCCTCTCTTTTAGGGGAGAAGTATTATAGGGAAGGAAACCAACCCAAGGGTTTGGTTTGTACATTTGTACAGATGAACAATCAACCAGGATATCCAGACTTTTGTAAAAACATTAGTAGTTTAAAAGTTCAGCCTCAAGGTAAACATAGAGACAAGGTTGTTCAAATTAAATAGATATTTCATGGAACACAAAATCTATCTTTCTCTTATTTAGCATAGAGAAAAGTTCAAGATGATAAATCAAATATGGCAACTTTGAAAAAAGACAATGTGAACACAAGAAAGAGTTCTGAAATCAGAAATATAAATGCTGAGGTAACATAATAAATAGAATGACTGGAAAGAAAATTTAGAAAAAAATCTCTCAGGATATTGAGAAAAAAGAGATGGGAAATATGAGAATGGAGTATCAATATAGGTCATCCAAAATATAACAAAAATGTAAAGAATAAGGAAGAGGGAGAAAGTTTAAATGGAGGAACATTTTGATAGTTGAAATAAGACATGCATTTTCAAATTGGAAGGGTATCTGAAATCAAAACAAAATGGAATAAAAATACTGTCACGTAGACATATCTTTGTAAAATTTCAGAGCATGATGACAAAAGAGAAGATACTATAGCCTTCCATAGAGAAACAACCTATCAAAAGGATGACCTATAAAGGATCAAGAATCAGATTTGTTATTAGCAATGCTGGTTACTAGATACTCTCAAGTTTTGAGGGAAAATAAGGGACATAGATTTCTCCTGTCAGCGAAACTGTCCATTTAACAACAATAGGAAGGACAGAAGAACATATTTTTAGAAATGTAAGGTCTCTATAATTGCACATTTCACAAACTCAGAAAACAAAGAATCATCTACAGAAACAAAGACACTAACCTAACCAGAAAAAAAGAATGCTTTTTCTTCTGCACTTTGAATTCGATTATATTGTAATTTTGTGCAAATCCTAAGATGCTTCTTTTGCTCCAGGAAAACATGATATCATTAGGAGATGGAAAAATATATACAGAGAGACATTGAGAATCTGACACTACAACAGTCCCTTCCACGTGTGTCACTAGCTTCTGACACAAAGTCAGGCAAGTTGCATCTGCTTGAAGAAGCCTAAGTCACATGCACACATATCAAGTACAGAGAAGTATGGAAAACCAAGTATCTAGAATTTCAACACTTATAGGAAAGACATTATTTTCTTATTTTCTCTCCCTTGCCCAGACTAATAAAGAAGGGATTCTTCAAACATAGGGAAGGATGCATATATTGGGATGCATATATATATTCAGCTTTCTGAAGTGACTACTGAAGGGTATTTTAAAATTAAAAAAGAAATTACTGTCCAATTTTAAGATGAAAATAATTCATATAAGACATAAATTAATCATGATTGTTTCTTCCTTTTAAATAAGAGCAGCAAATTTTGATCAGGTAACTATATGGCTATATTTATAGACAGGCCCATGGTTTTATACATGGTTATATAAAAGGAGATTCCATGAATGGATAAAGAAGATGTGGCACATATATACAATGGAATATTATTCAGCCATAAAAAGTATGGACCTAGAGTCTGTCATACAGAGTGAAGTAAGTCAGAAAGAGAGAAACAAATACTGTATGCTAACACATATATATGGAATCTAAAAAAAAAAAAAAGTCATGAAGAACCTAGGGGCAAGATGGAAATAAAGACGCAGACCTACTAGAGAATGGACTTGAGGACACGGGGAGGGGGAAGTGTAAGCTGGGACAATGTGAGAGAGTGGTAGTGTTTATATGTCCATATATACACTACCAAATGTAAAATAGATAGTTAGTGGGAAGCAGCCGCATGGCACAGGGAGATCAGCTTGGTGCTTTGTGACCAGCTAGAAAGGTGGGATATGGAGGGTGGGAGGGAGGGAGACGCAAGAGGGAAGAGATATGGGGACATATGTATATGTATAACTGATTCACTTTGTTATAAAGCAGAAACTAACACACCATTGTAAAGCAATTATACTCCAATAAAAATGTAAAAAATAAATAAATAAAAATAAAAGGAGCTTCCAAAGAAAGATGGTTAAAGTATAATGATAGCATATTTATTTCATTTAAATGAAGAATTAATGTAAATGAATATTCAGGACGTTCTTTCCATACTTACTTTTTCTTTCCTGTGGAAAGTGAATCAGAGGCATTCAAATACTATTGTATGATTTTTGTCACATCTACAGGTTTGAGAATGTGTAATTGAATTTGACCACCTTTAACAATGACCTATTCTGTAGGTTCTGAAAGGTTGAGACTGTAAAAATTCTTGCACTTTCCAGGGTTATTATATCTAGTAATATTTCTGTGCCTGGGCTTAAGAGTGTGAGGGAAGAAAAAACAAATCACTTTGTTTTTAAGGTTTAGAAATTAAATGTAAGGTTTCAAGTTTGAATAGCTCTTGAAGTCCATGAGTTTAATAAAGTTTATGAGAATATAAAGGCTCAAGGATTCTTCACTGGGGTGATGTGCTCTGGGAGGTGTGGTAATTTTTATGAACTAAAGGAAAGTGCCCCATGTCTTAAGTAACTCTTTGAAAATATGTCTCCCCAGAGATTGTTGAAAATATGTCTCTCCCACTGAAATGGAGAAAGTTTATTTTAAGTCTGCTATTATCAGTGGCAGTTTGAGGAGCAATTCACATTTAAATAGCTGTTTCATAATAGCATCTTATTCTTTGCCAATTGCATGGTCCTGAAAATCTAATGTGCACCCAAGAAAGAGACTGATATTATAACATCACAACACTAATGCACTTTAATGCCATATTTGACATTTTTATTGAGATGTCATCAGTTGTTACATGAGCTAGCTAAAAATTATAACAAGAAGTGGTAGAGAGTGAAAGCTATTTCTATGAAAATTTTGAACGATCCTATGATTTACCCAAAATGCAGTGTTCTCATTTTTTTCCTCTGTTATATTCTATCCTTCAGAATACAGTAAAAACCTAAGTCAGTATTGTCTTGCATTAATTGTATAGCATATTGTTTATCACATGACTTTAACCTCAGCTTATTAGAATTATAAAACTTTGCTTTTAAATTATAATTGCTCTGTCATTGATTTGGATGACAAGTTTAAGTGCATATGGAACTTACAATATATCCTGAATGCAGTATTTGGAAGACAGAACTACAATTTATAAACAGAATTTTACTTATTACATTGAACCATATGAGATTAGGTTTGGTAGATCAAAAAATGTCTGGAGAGTGACAGTTTCATGTAGTTTAACCTATAGAAAAAACTGAGCTTTTTATTATAATTAGCTGAGTATAAAGATAATTCTTTGCCCTTCCATTTCCTTGAAATACAATAAATTTTGGAAACTGAGGAGACTGTAGTGAATACTTCAACTTGTGCCTTCACAAAATTAGATATTTCCTTTACAAGTTGACCTGATGAGGCTTACCACACTATAAGAATTGAAAAAAATAAGACCCTGAAAACATTTTAACCTTTGGTTAAAAATTATGCAGTCTAAAACTCTATGAGTTGTATTAGTAGTAAAGTAGTCTAAAACTCTATTTTTTTAATATGTAAATGACCTTAATTCTGATTGAAGACCTTCACACAGTAACTCTTTCTGCCAATGCTACCTACATCTTCCCTGTTTCCAAGATTTCTCCTGAGCCTCCCCTAAAGCTCTGGCTAATTCCAAACAACTGGGTGGGTGTTTTTGTTTGTTTGTTTTAAATTTATGCATTGTTTCATACCTTTATGGCACTTCTACTGAATTAGTTATTATATGATTTCTTTCATTTCACAGCCTGACTCCTTGAAAAAATGGCTTGTCTCACTTTTTTTTTTGTATGTGATAATAATAGGAAATGTCCTTCTGCATTAGTCATTGACATATTGGTGTCCATCAATGGATGAATGGATCGAGAAAATGTGTATGTTTATACAGTAGAATATTATTCAGCATTAAAAGAGAAGAGAATCCTGTCATTTGTGACAATGTGGACAAACCTGGAGGGTATTTTGCAATGAGTGAAATATGTCAGACAGAGAGACAATACTACATGGTATCACTTACATGGGAAATTTTTTAAAAAGTCATACTCATAGAAACAGGGAATAAAAAAGTGGTTTCCAGGAGTTGGGGGAAGGTGGGGAAGTAGGGTGAAGTTGGTAAAAGGGTATATACTTTCAGTTATAAGATGAATAAGGTCTGAGGTTTTAAAGTATAATATGGTGACTATAATTGATAACACTGTATTGCATATCTGAAATTTGCTAAGAGAGTAGATCCTAAATGTTCTCATCAAAAAAAAAAAAAGAGAAAGAAAGAAAAGGAAATAGGTGAAGTGATAGATTTATTAATGAAATCAATGGAGAGAATTCTTTCACAATATATACATATACCAAATTGTCACCACAATATATATTTTAAGTATATCACAATTTTATTTGTCCATTATACTTCAATAAATGAAAAAAAAATCATATACTGTTTGAATTAAATGACATTCTGAAAAATAAATTCTGTTTAAAAAATCCTACTTAAAAATGATTAAATGGAAACTGTGTATTCTAATGTATATAAATACATTATTATTATATATATACAGATGCATATAATTGTATCTCCTCAAAATTCATATGTTGAAGGTCTAACTGCCATTCTGACTATATTTGAAAACAATTCAAACAATTGCCTTTAAAGAGGTAATTAAGGTTAAATGAGGTCATAAGGTTGGGGCCTTAATCCAGTAGGACTTGTGTCCTTATAAAAAGAGGAAGAGAGACCAGGGATGCACACACACAGGAAAGACCATAAGAAGGGAGCCAAGGAGAGAGGCCAGTGGAGAAACCAGACCTGCCAACACCTTGATCTTGGGCTTCTAGCTTCCAAAACTATGAAAAAATAAATTTCTACTCTTAAAGTCTCCCAGTTTCTGGTATTTTGCTATGGCAGCCCTAGAAAATTAATACACAAAGTAAAACAAAGAAACTCTGAACTCAAATAGTGTTCTCTGGGCCAGCATGTGCCTCATGGACATATTGTCAGTGCTCTTCTATTACTCCAATACCAAAGGAGGTCCATGCAAGCAAAGGACATTAGAGACCTGAATCTGACAGGTTCAGGACTCCTCCAGAAAGAAATGCTACATCTGTGCTTGGGTTTTCTTCTATCCATTGAGAATCATTAGTAAAATTTAGTGTTGAATAACATCTATGATTTCCATAGATTTCCAAACTTGCTTTGACAAGTCAACATTTTATGGTATTTCAAGTGGTCCTGTGAGCATCTAAAAGCTAACACATTACAATTGAAGCAATCATTTCAGACTGCAAACATGCATCTAGATAAATAACACTTGTATTCATTTCTCAGGGCTCCATAACAAAATACCACAAACTGGGTCGCTTTATACAACAGAAATTTATTCTTTGAAAGTTCTGGAGTCTGGAAGTCCTATATTAAGCTGTGGACAGAACCCTGCTCTCTCTGAAGGCTCTAGAATTAAATCTCTTCTGTACCTTCCTCTTAGTTTCTGGTGTTGCCAGCAATCTTTGGTCTTCCTTGGCTTACAGATGCATCACTAATCTCTGCCTCTGCTGTTACATGATGTTCTTCCTGTGTGTCTCTATCTCTATGTATCTCCTCCTCTTCTTATAAGAACATCAGTCATATGGGCTTAAAGGCTCAACCTACTCCAGTATGAACTCACATTACTTGATTATATCTGCAAAGTCTCTATTTTCAAATAAGGTCACATTCATAGGTACCAGGACTTAGCACTTGAACGTATATTTTGTGACAACACAATTCAACCCACAACAGTCCCTAAATGCCTTAGTTACTTTAGTTTCTTAATTCTTCTTTAAAGGAGAAGGGGAACTTAAAGAATAGTTTATTCATCTATTTATTCACTCAAGCAAGATGTATTTATCCAGCATCTAATTTGTGTCAGGTACTATTTTAGATGTTGGTGGTAAAGTTGTGAACCAGATGGACCAGGTCCTTGCTCTATCAAAACTTATATTCTAATTATGGGACATCTACAATGAACATATAAACAAGTAGACGAATGGGGAGATTTTTGATAGTGTTAAGTATTGTGAGGGAAACACAGCAGAAAATAGGATACAGAATGATTTAGCAGGAATGAGATGAAAGCTCCCTTACTTAGATAATATGGCTGGGGAAGCCTTCATTGAGAAGGAAAGATTTAAACTGAGACCTAAATGAAGAAAGTTCTGATAGAGAAGCATTCTAGGTAAAAGGAAGAAGCAATTCAAATTCTTTAATATTTGTGGGGTAAAAAGTAAAAAAGATAAATTGGGAGATTGGGATTGACATATACACACTACTATATATAAAATAGATAAATAATAAGGACCTACTGTATAGCACAGGGAACTCTACTCAATAAACTGTAATGGCCTATATGGGAAAATAATCTAAAAAAGAGTGGATATATGTATATGTATAACTGACTTGCTTTGCTGTACACCTGAAACTAACATAACACTGTAAATCAACTATATTCCAATAAAAAATTTTAAAAAATAAAGAATTTTAAATTCCTTCCCCCAAAACACAAAAACAAACAAACAAACAAAACAAAAAAAGTAAAAGAAAGCTATGATTTGAAACTTAGTGACTGCAGGGGAAGTAGAACCAAATGATGTCCGACAGAAATAGTCAAATCATATACACCCTAACAATAAGATTAGATTTTCTTCTAATTGCAGGGAGATGCTAGTAGGTGGTTTTAAGCTGAGATTACTATTTGTGTTTTAGAAAAATCTTCCTTGCTGCCTTGTGAAGAATAAAAGCTAGGAAGACAAGAGTGAAAACAGAAATCAGTTTAGAGGCTATTGAATTAGTCTAGGTAAAAGACGACAGTGATGTAGACTAGAATGGTAGCAGTGGAGGTAGTGAGAAGTGATTGGCTTTGTCATAGATTTATAAATTATTTACTGTGTCCCAAGAACATTACATCTGTGGTAGACTGAGTAATGGCCACCCAAAAATGTCTACATTTAATGCCTGAATCTGGTGAATATATCATGTTACATCACATGCATCATGTTACAAAAGAGACTTTGCAGAAGTAATTAAAGTTCGGACCTTAAAATAGAGAGATAATCATGGATTATTTTATGGGTAAAATCTAATCACATGAGCTCTTAAAAGCACAGAACTTTCTCTGGCTGGAATCAAAAACATGAAGCAGAAGGAAAAATTGGAGAGATGTTAAGCAAAGGAAGGACTAGACCCTCTGTGGCTAGACAAGGGGTGAAGAGAAAGCATGGGAAAGAATGCCGGAGGCCTCTAGGGTCAAAGACTAGCCCCTGGCTGATGGCTGTCAAGGAAACTGGGACTTCATTTCTACAATTGCAAGGAACTAAATTCTGTCAGCTCAGCCTGACTGAGCTTGGAAGCAGATTCAAGCCCAGAACCTCCAGAAAGGGATTCTAACACTTTACTTTTGGCCATTTGGGATTAAGCAGAGGACCCATCTGAGCCAAGCTGCACCAGAAATTCAGACCTACAGAACCGTGAGATAACGAATGGTGTGGTGTAAGCCACTGAATTCATGGTCATGTATTACAGTAACAAGTGAAAACTAACACAGTAGCCATATTTCTCATGCCTCAAGTGATTGGTCCATGTAACAGGTCCTTTCTATTCCCATTGTCATAAATCTTGGGTAATGAATTACTTATTTTGGACTTTATTACCACAAATGACCACTGAAATACCTAACTCCAATCTAACCTTATTTTCACATTCAATCAGAGCCATTGTTTAAAATCCAAATCTTATCGGAACATTCTTTATTTGCATGAATAAGTACTTTTTGTCCATGAAACCAATTTAGACAGCCTCCTTCATGAAGCCTTCCATGATGGACTCCTTCTCCAGGAAGGATGTTCCTCTCCTGTGCTTCCAGAGCTCCCTGTTTATCATGCTATCTCATCTCCTATGCCACCGTAAAGTCCTTTTTCCTTTTTAAAATGTTGTACTCTATCTTTGTTGTACTCTATCTTTATTTATATATTATTTATTTATTTATTTAATTTATTTTTTTTGCAGTACGCGGGCCTCTCACTGTTGTGGCCTCTCCCGTTGCGGAGCACAGGCTCCGGACGCACAGGCCCAGCGGCCATGGCTCACGGGTCCAGCCACTCTGCAGCATGTAGGATCTTCCCGGACTGGGGCACGAACCCGCGTCCCCTGCATCGGCAGGCAGACTCCCAACCACTGTGCCACCAGGGAAGCCCTGTACTCTATTTTTAATGTCGCAAATGATACTTGAAGCAGTTAAAATCATTCATGGTATATAAAAAGTTACACATTTTTTTCTATTGTTATGTAATCTCATATCTAAAAGAAGTCACTATTAAGAGTTTCAATTATATATATTTTCTGTACATATAAATTGAAAATAGATATTTGTATTTGTCATATATATGTGTGTGTATATATACACACTAGTATCCTTCATAAAATGTGGAACACTAATTTCTTGTTTTTACTAAATTTTTACATTAGGCACAATTAAGCTCTCTTTTTTTCCTAATGGCTATAAATTATTCCATTGTTTGTGCTTATTTTGTTGAATTAGATCTCTTTTAAAGAATTTTTATAAATAATTTTTAGTTTTGTCTTGATATTGAAAATATTTCCATAATTAATGTGCAAATACATACATGTGTTTGCACTTGTGAAAATAGGTAAAATAAATATGCAAAAAAAGGAATCAAGGAGTTTATCATTTGAAATTGCCAAATTGCCTTCCAATAATTCTGTGATAATTAAAATTTGTATCATCAATGTATGATAACTGCTGTTTCTTCACAATCTCAGTCACCTGTAAGATTTTGGGGTGTTTAGAATAAAGACAACCACCAGCAGAAAACTAAAAGTAGAAGCTGTGAGAAGAGGTTTCTGGAGAGGGTAAGTTTGTGGTGAGGATTAGGAAAGAATTTTTGCCTGTTTATTATAAAGCTTTCTGTGCCGTTTGATTTTTTAAAACTAAAATAAATCTTAGGAAAAATAATCATGAGAAAGGAATTCTCTTTTTCAGGGATAATGATTATAACTACAAAAATTTAGACTGCACTTGATTTGCTTCTTTTGCTTGTACACAACAAGTAAGAAACAAATATTTAAATTCAGACTTAATTTGCTCCAATATCCAGTATTCCAACTCATTTAAGTCAGCTTGTAACACAGAGACTATTATCATAGTAGAGGTAGCTGAATCTACCTGTTAGACAGCATGACAAGGACTGTTAGCAAAATCAAAACCAAAACCAAAATGCGAAGCCTGGAATCTTACATTCAGAGCAAATGAAAATGGTAGATTTTATGTTTGGCATATGGCCCATTGTTATTAGCAGTTTACGTATTTTATTTGTCTCTTGGTAGAGTCCATGGTTCAGGAAAAGAGTTTTTCAATGATACTCTTCTATTTCATAGTTCCAAACACATCGATTTGAGCATATTACATGCTCAAAAAGTATAAGTTGAAGTGAAGTAATTTACAAAATTTAGGTACCAGAAGAATGCTATAAATCTGAAAGAATTGGCCAAGGAAAGTTCACCGAATTAACTCCAACTTAAAAGGGAGTGAAGGAACCATTTCAATTTTCAAATATACTCTGCAGAACCTTCTGGATCAGTCCATCCTGCACAGTGCAATAACATGCCAGGCTGGGTGTCTGCAGATTTGGTTTCCTGTCTCAGCTAGCTGCATATTTTTCCTGAGCCTTAGTTTCCATTTGCAATTGGATACATGTATGTATACATATGTGTATGTGTGTGTATGGATATATACAATGATAAAAGCTTTCATCAGTAACATACTTATTATAACAGTGAACAAAAGATAATCTCATAGGATTAAATGGTCTATCACAGAGTACTTTTATATTGATGTCTTTAAGAACTGCTTGTTTATCTTATAATAAATAAAAAAGAAATAAATACATTTTTAAAATATAAGTTGTTCAATAGCACAATTTGTGGTCAAACCTTTTTAAAAAGCATATTGTAAGACTGTTAAAATACCATGTAAAATGTAAACTTACATAGGACATACAATACCATTTTTTTTCCAAAAAAATTTAGCCTAAAGATAGTTGTTTTTAAGTAACAGAATTAAAACTTTGAGTGATAAAATATCCCAGATGCTATATAAAAGTATGTTTTTATAAATAGAAAAATACAACTGATGTGGGAAAATACCACAGCTCAGATTATATGGGTTATATTTGTGTATGTACATATTATGTTTCAAATATTTATTTATGGAATCAATATTACTGCATCTAATCATGACTTTCTTAGTCACAATATATTTGTTAATACTGTAAAGGGTTTGTGTTATTTTATACACACACAAAGTTTTTACAATTTCATAAAATACTTTTAATCTCTGATGTAAAATGATAGGTAAAAGAGTAAGAGAGGTAAAAAGGGATAAATAATCTATTTCTACTCATTTATTCATCATAAAAATTGAAATAAGAAATCAAAACACTCCCTCGAATTCAAATTAATTTAAAGGAAACAGACTGCTCCCTTTAGTGCATTACTATCTGATATATTTTTTTCCTTCTGGACAGAAGCCTCACTGAGCTGACTGCTGTTTGGTTATTCCAGCAGTTATGATAGCGAGAAAGCTTGCTTATAATGTCCGAGCATTGAAGAATGGTGCTACTTTAATTTCGGACCTCCTGTGTCCTCGGCTGGACTGTAGCCTTAGGGGAACACATATAGATAGGTGAGGAGAAAGGAGACACCCATTTAACTGGCTGGAGCTTTTGAACAAACCCTGACAATCAATACAGCAACAGATGCCATTGCCAGCTTGACCTGACATGCTATTCCCAGCTTGGGAATGAGTTTATTGACTTTGCCATGGAGAAGTCTTTTAGGGCTTCTCCAGTGTCATCTACTTTTATTGCTGTCCAGAGGCAAGATCCAATAAACTGAAGGAAACAGAAGTGTTATATTTCACAAAGGATGTCCTTGTGCTATGCAAATTGAAAAATGAAAAGAAAGAGTGGCTTAATTTGATAAGTCCTTGACCCCTACCCTCTCATCTATTCTTCTTCTTCTTTTCCTTTTTTTTCCTAACATTTAAGGTCATTATAGAGAGCAAAATATAAACAATCCAAAGGTAATAGGAGTAGAAAAATAAGAAGGAAAAGGCATTTAAAAGATGCATGAATATAAAGGTAAAGACAGAATGTAGAGATGAAAAATCACTTCCATTACCAGTCACAAATATTAACTTCTGATTCAATTGCAAATTTAAGTATCACTTCCTAAGTAAATTTTATGTACTTGTTAAATTAAAGTAAAAATTAGCTGATCAGTTTTCTGTACATCCAGATACAGTTATACTACATTTATAGTTTAGAAATTTCATCCCCCTTTTGGGGACATTTTGTTAACTCAGCAGTTTGAATAATATAATTATTATACAGGCACTATATTTACCATTATTTTATTATATATATTTTTCTATCTCACATATTGAAATGTCAGTTTCATCATCCAAGGAAACATGTCTCTTTTTCGTCACTCTTCCATCAGCAATGCCCAGTGGGTTAGCCAAAACCCAGTGAATACTTGTTGAATAACAGTATCTTATATAATGTGGTTTAGATTTCTATAGAATTAACTAAAATAATTTTCCACTGAATACAGTTCATGAAGTACAGTGTTCAGATCTTACAATATAGCTGAGACATTATTTGGTCAGCATATTTGAGAATCTCATCTCCTTTTGGAGGCCAGTGGTTTGCAAATATTTCTTATCTGTGGAAATTGTTCTTTCAAATAAATGTGTGTGAGGAATCCCAATTTAATAAGAAAGAACAACAGAGAATTATACTTGTTGAAGGGAAATTTGAATGCCTTTGGTCAAACTCATTTGCCCTTCCTCTATTCCCACATAGCAACACTTGAAGTATCTTCAAAGAAATTAAGGAGCCCAAAGCAAAACATTTGAACCATGTTTTGAGAGATTAACTTTTTCTTTTTGAAGCCTGTGCTTTCTATCATTAAGTTATTAATTTATTGACATATTTATTGACAAAGTAAAATTAAAATATTAATATAGTTAATTTAAACTTCTTATGAATCCTCCAATTATGTCACATGCCCTCCGTAGGCTATCATTTCGAAATAAATGCTTATTATAGGCCTTTATAAAATGTATACTTGACTTCTATTTCCTGTAATAGTGAGCTAATTTTTTAGAATCAATTCTCTTTTATAAATGCTCAATATATTTTCTTTAATTTCCTTACTGGTATTGAAGAGTTTGAAAAGAGTGAGGAACAGCCATGATAATTTTAGTAAAAAGTTATGAACTCAGAGAGGTAAAAAGAATACCAGAGCACCACAGCTGCTTTTGTCCTAAAACCATTGTCTGATACCTTGTAATTGGTTTTAGCTAATTAAGAGCTAGAGACTAATCTAGGCCCGGGACTATCAAGGTGGGGAACCTTGTAAGAAATCCTCCCCACACTTACTTTAAAATCATAGATGTCTTCAGAGTAAGCACGAACCAGAAGTAAACCCTCCTCTCCTCCTACTTCTCCAAGCTCATGGTTCTGAAGAAAAGGGTCATAAAATCAATCACATAAGTAAAAAAATATACTAAGTTCATAGAGTGGAAAAAGCGGAATTTGTATTATCTCAATTTTCTCCAAATTGATGTTTGGATTTAATACCATACCAATCAAAATTCAATTTGGTTTGTGAATGTGTGTGCATATGTGTTTGTATAACCTATCAATCATATATATATATATATATATATATATATATATATATATATATACACATAGGATCAAATATGATCATAACACTTTTGGGAGAACTTGTGAAAAATCAAAACATATTGTAAAGCAATAGTAATAAAGCTGGTTTGGAATTGGTACAGAAGCAAACAGACTAATGGATAGGAATAGAAAGTATCATATATTTGACTACAGAAAATATGTCATCATGAGTAATAAAGAAACCAAAGTTTTGGTTTTTGACTTTTTTCCATTAAATGGTTCTGGGAAAATTGAGTATCCAATTAAAATAAAGTTTCAGATTATTAAAGACCTAAAAGTAAAATTTTAAATAAATTAGATAATCTAGAAGTCATGTGAGTGCTTAAGTTATGAAAGAACATCTTAAACTATCTATAAATAGTTCTAAACATACAGAAAAATGCTGATAAAATTTACTATGTTAGTATTAAGAACTTTTATTCTTAAAATACCTAAGGGAGAAGGGACAAGCCGTAAGGTAAGGGGACTCTATATTAGAAAAATCAGCTTCCCTGGATGCTATAGCCACATAAAGAACATGATTCTGTGAATGAAACACAAAGTGTGTTTCAGCTACCATTTACATCCTTGGCCTCATGCCCTGATGCTTGGTATCACAATATATATGAGGTGATATTCATATTGTGGGAGAAGATAGTTACTGTACATATAGCCAACAAAGAATGGACACTTAGACCATGGAGACAACTCCAGTGTTATTAAGGGCAACACAGAAAGCACAATAGAAAAACATGAGCAAAAATCTTGCAAAGGCAAATCATAAAGGAAAAAAATCTTAAAAGCCAATAAAATTATATATATGCTTGCTATCATTAATAAGCAGAGTAATAAAAATGAAAACCATTATCATTAAATCATAAGAAATATCATTACATACCCACTAGGTTGGCCAAAATTAATTAACTTGGAATATGAAGTGTCTGAAAGGTTGTGCGGCAATGCAAACTCATCTACTGCTATAGGAATGAAAATTGGTACAAGAGTATTGATAAATAATTTAAAGTGTCAAACACCCTCAGAGCAGTTGAACTTTAGGTATAATAGTATAGAGTAGCATATTGCTACTACATATATGAGGATATAATTACAAGAATGTTCACCGTAAATATTACTCAAAGGAACTCCAATCTGGAAACAAACCAAGTGTTCATCAACAATACAATAGATAAGAAAATTAGGGTGCATTCATGTAAACTAATATTATAACTATGCAAAAAAATCATATTTATATATGTGCATATATATCAGAATTTCAATTATATGATATCAAAAAGAAGTCAAAGTATACTGCATAGCAACACATACTTAACAAAGAATACCACAGAAATTATTGATATCAAACTCAGGAAAGTGATTATATCTAGAGGGAAAGAGGTGTGACTGAGAAGAAACTTTTGAGAAATTTCCACATGCAAGCAATATTCTATTTTCTTTTAAATCTTGGAGGTGATTTCTCTCGTATTCTTTATATTTCTTGTCCATACCAGTTTTTCTTCATATATGTTTTGTATTTGCTTTGTTTTATATATGCTCTCTTTGTGAATAGTTCACATTTTTTAAATAAAGAAAATTATTCTTAATTGGATATTTGGAAATTTACTAATTTACTGGTTGGGGAGGGGTATTGGTTTCCTGGGGTTACTTTTAGAAAGTACCAAAAACTGTGGTGGTTAAAACAACAGAAAATTTTCCACTTACAATTCTGAAGTTTACAGATTCAAAATCAAGGTGTTGGCATGTCCATGCTCTTCCTGAAGGCTCTAGGGAAGAATCTTTCCTTGCCTTTTCCTAGCTTCTGGTGGTTGCCAGCACTCCTTGGTATTCTGTAGCTTACAGCTGCATCACTGCCTGTGTCTTCACACGGTTGTCTTCCTTCTATGTCTGTTTCTGAGTCCAAAGTCTCATCTTCTTATAAGAACAGCAGTCGTATTAGTTTTAGGGTGCCTTCTAACCTAGTATGACTTCATCTTAATTTATTACACCTGCAAAGAGGCTATTTCCAAATACATAAGGTCATGTTCTGAGTTTCTGGGTCATGTGAATTTTGGAGGGATACTATTCAATCCAGTACATAGGTATATAGTTTAAAAGTTCACGGCATTTTATAAATTGTTTTATAAACAGTAATATGAAGCTTTAATTAACTATTCATCTCTAAATCATGAGCCACAGAACTTGGCCCAAGGTTTGAAATCTTTCCAAACCAAGGTAAAACACACATACCTAAAACTGGAGGAAGAAAAGATGATCTGGGTATTTTGAGGAAGGAGTTTAATGGAAATTGCATCATGTTCTCTATAGAAACTAGGCCAAAAGCAATAGCGAATTTCTTATTGAGGATTAGAATCATGTTTTGCATTGCCTGAATGTAGCTCAGAGGAGTTTTAGTTCTGTTAATCACCAAATCTATCAGAAGGAACACCCTACTCTAATTCTTTAAAAATCAATTGCTCAAAATTAGATAAACATAATTTGGGACTGAATATCCCAAAGATAATTCATGTGTAGTTAATAATTTCACAATCTGAATATCTGAATTTTTTTTAGTTATAGCTTTTTGTCCTTTATATTAGAGTAAGCATTGGACTTCAACATAATTTGTGCTTTATTTATGTTCATTAAATAATAATCATGCTAACTGATTCACATTTTGGGGTAGTATATGACATCTTTGAATCTAAATACATAACAAAATTGTTTTCTCTTATGGATAGGATAAATAACTTTTTCTTTGCAATACTTTTAATTTCTGTATCCACAGTCTGTCAGCTTTCCATTAATATCTGGAATGTTGCTACTCAATACTCTTAAAATATTGAAATATGAGATTTCTATTGGAAAATGTGAGTAATTGTCTCCAAAAGCAAATTGTGCATATGCTGTATCTCTTCAGAAGCTCAGCCCGCAAAGAAAAACAAAATGATTTGGGAGCAGAGTGGGAAAGAGAGGAATGATAAATCTGGCTACATTTCAAAGTTTTAAAAAACAAATTGGCTCCTGGCAGAATCAAAAGCCTGGATTATATTCAAAATATCATAGAACACTAAAACCGGAAGTTATCTTACAAATCATTATCCAATCCAATTCTTTCATTTAATAGATAAAGAACCTGAAACCAAGAGGGAATTAATACCATGCTTGAGGATTCCCAGCTAGCCAAGCATAGCTCTGTTTTATTCTGTCTGCAGGACTCAAATTTGTAAGTATCCCTGCTTTCCCAAACACCCAATCCATCACTGTCCTGGTTTAAAGTCCAAGAAGACCTGCAGCATTAGTACCTAGTGTGACGTTGCTGGCAGCCTCAGGTCAGAGGTAGGAAAGTGAGTGGCCACAAGTGAGAAATTAGTTTTATAAAGATGTTTATTTTTCACCCTTTAGAGTACCACCCTGTATCTATTTAGATTATTCTAAATAGCATGCTAACGAGAGCCTGATAGGTTGAGGATTTAAAATTTTTTGGAGTCCTGTGAATAATTGTGGATAAATGTAGTTAACTGTCCTTAGAATGAGAGTGAAATATTGAAAATTTGCATTAATCAACTTTATTTCTTCTGAGCACTTCTCAGCACAGGTGTCTGTACCAGGCTTCATTCACAGGCATGTATCTACACATCCTAATTTCTACCTTGGTGCCTTTAGGTCACACAGGACTTTTTGATCTTTTTTCTTCCTTACAGGCTTATTTTATTTTAACCTGGGTCTATATTTTGGTGAGACATTTAGTTTATTTGATCTATCAGGATATATTTTTCTTCTATATGGATTGATGGAAAGAAGCAATCATAGACAATACGAAATTTTAAACTAAAACCTTCTTAAAACAGTGTCCCTGATTTAGTATTCTGCATAATTAGTGACCATAAATAGAAAATCTGTTTGATACATGGATTTTTGTCTTAAAGTTGTGCCAACAATACACCCTGAACCTATTTCCATTCATGCACATGATGGGTCATCTTTATTTTAGTGGTATTTTTTGGGGGTAAATAACGTGCCCCAGTCCAATCCAGATCAATCCTTGAGTTTTCACTAGCTGCAGGACACAACAGTCCATTTAGGACACTTTCAAAGCCCCAAATTTCCTCCTCTTAAATGCTCAGATCTCTGGCTTCTTAGCATCTGGAGAGGGGTGGAGTCCAGTCCGTTTGGTCCTACTCCCATGACAGCTGGGGGATATTATTTGCTAAGTAGTAGTTCTCAATGAACCTCAATTTGAAGTTTTAGATGAATTTCATTTTCTGGAAAATGCCATGGTATCTATGAAAAATATTGCCATGTTTGCAGTACTTTTCCACAGGCATTAATTTTTCAGTTTTCTGTCCCAATGAAAAATGAACTTCATGCTAAATTGGTGAATGCCTTCAAGGTCAATGCCTATATCTCAGTCAACCACACTTAGTACCAGATCACGACAGCGTGTGTTGGTGGCAGGGAATTGGCTACTCTATAGAAAGACCACTGTTTAGCTACTCTCTCTTCCGGCTACTGGAGTCAATCAAGTGAGAACAATCCCCAATCCCCATGTAATTTTTAGTTTATGGGAATCAATACCCTAGTTGACTTGAACACCAGATATGACAACTTTACTAATTAGCTTTTTCAAGTCTCACATAGAACCAATTCCAAGGTGATAAAAGGACCAATTCCAGCATCAAGCACATCATGAACTGGGATCACTGCCTCCCTTCCTCCTTTCTTGTTGAATGCCAGATTCATTCAAGACTGCCATACTTTTGGACCATGATGTGGATGTTCTTTCAGAGATCTCCTTGCACTTCTTTTCACTTACCATAGGGAAAGCAATCACATTCCCTTCACTTTGATTTTCACAGTTGTGAATCTCTGAGAAAAAGCGTTGGGAATCTTGATGTCTACTACACTCTGCCCCCATACATAAACTGGTCCATGCCCTCCCCAAAGCACTTCATAATCCAGCTGTGCTGAACTTCCTGACTGACCATTATGCATATTTTATCTTCTAAATGGAAGAGTTACTCAAGAACAGCTCTAGAAACCTCCTTTATCTTTACAGAGAGCAGCTAACAGTTTTTGGCTGGAGACAAATAATAGATTATTTTCTAATTGTACACCTTACTATACTTGTTTTATTTATACTTATAAATGTGAAAGAAAGAAATGACCACAACTTGAATTTAATAAACAGCAATAATGTTTGAACAAGATAATATCTCTAAAAGATGTGAAAGGTTATCCCTGATTCTTTGATCGAGGAAAATAACAAACTGTCATGGAATATGTTCACAGTTACTATTTTTTTTAACAGACTTTATTCTTTAGAGTGGTTTTAGGTTTACAGGGAAAAAAAATGGGCAGTTAGTAAAGAGACTTCCCATAAACCCTCTATTTACCACACACACTTTTTTCTATTACTAACATCCTCCATTAGTGTAGCACTAATGCTACAATTACAATTGTTACAATTGATAATTCAATATTTTATTATTAACTAAAGTCCAAAGTTTAGGGTCCACTCTTTGTGCTGTGCATTCCATGGGTTTTGTCAAACATAAAATGACATGTATTTATTATTACAATATCAGACAGAATAGTTTCATTGCCTTAAAAATCTCATGCTCCTCCTATTTATCTCTTCTTTTCTTCCTCTAAATCCCTGGAAACCACTGATATTTTTACCGAATATATAGTTTTTGCTTATTCCAGAATGTCATATACTTAGAATCATACAGTACATCGCCTTTACAGATTGACTTCTTTCATTTGGCAATATGTATTTAAGGTTCTTCCATGTCTTTTCATGTGTTGATAGCTCATTTCTTTTTATAGCTGAATAATGTTCCACTGTAAGCATTTACCACAGTTTGTTTATCCATTCACCTACCAAAGGACATCTTGGTTTCTTTCAGTTTTGGGCAATTATGAATAAAGCTGCTATAAACATTCATGTGCAGGTTTTTGTGTAGACATAAGTTTTCAACTCATTTAGATAAATACCTGGGAGTGAGATTGCTGGAGAGTATGGTAAGAATATGTTTAGCTTTGTAAGAAAATGCCAAACTGTCTTCCTAAGTGGCTGTACCATTTTGCATTCCTACCAGCAATGAATGAGAGTTTCTGTTTCATGACCACATTTTATATTTGGAATTCTAATTTAGTAAACTAATGTTTAATAAATAAAGAACCAACTGTCTACACAGTTGCAGATGAAAAATTTTTAGAGGATGGATATCCTGAGTTAGGTTCAACTTAACAGTCACAATTTACCTTCTCTTTCATTTTGGGAAGTAAATTTGAATCTTTCTGCTTCAGTAATTAAAACACTTCTTCTAACTTGTCTCCCAAAATCCACATTGAAATCCTGACCTCCCCAAGAGGAATGCATGCTTTTTTACATACGGTCTTTGTTGATATCTTTTCTTTCTTATGTCCCACTGCAAATTTGGCTAAAACTCATTTAACTACATCTGTAAAGCAGCTTCCAAGTTATTTTTATTATGAAATATTTGATTTTTTAAAGAGAGCTTGAAATAAATATTCTATTATTTGAAATTATTCAATTTTATTCTAATTCACACAATGATTCATAGTTTTATTCTGTCGGTATACATGTCTATTCAAATATACCAACACTTTTTTCAATAAACTATGGAATTTTCTAACTTACAATTCTGAGTCAAGAATATATTTATAGAAATGAAGGACACAGGAAGGATTTGTACTTGGGAGGGCCCCACAGGGTCTTGCTCGGTTTCAGGCCTGCTTGAGCTAGTATGACAAAGCAAAAGCAATTGAATACAAAGGTTAAAGTAAAATAAACTGATCTGGTAAGGAGTCAGATTTGTTCTTCCCGATTACACATTGAATTTCTGCAGTGGACCAGGCATTGTAACAGGCACTAGAGAAACAAGGATATTCTCTGTCCTCAAGGATCTTCCCTTCTGGTTTATGAGGAAATGCCATGTAGCTGACAGGGTCTTGGTGTTCAGGCTGAGTGTCAGACCTAAGCTTCTGAGATGAGGGAGCCAAGTTCAGGATATTGGACTGCCAGAGACCTCCCAGCCCCACATAATAACAATTGGTGGGAGATCTCCCAGAGATCTCCATCTCAAAGCTAAGACCAAGCTACACTCAACGACCAGCAAGTTCCAGTGCTGGACAACTCATGCCAAAAAACTAGCAAGACTGGAACACAACACCACCCATTAGCAGAGAGGCTTCTGAAAATCATAATAAGTTCACAGACATCCCAAAACACACTACCAGACGCAGTCCTGCTCACCAGAAAAACAAGACCCAAACTCATCCACCAGAACACAAGCACCAGTCCCCTCCAACAGGAAGCCTACACAAGCCACTGAACCAACATTACCCACTGGGGGCATACACCAAAAACAACTGGAATCACGAACCTGCAGCCTGCAAAAAGGAGACCCCAAACAGAGTAAGTTAAGCAAAATGAGAAGACAGAGAAATATATAGCAGATGAAGGGCAACGTAAAAACCTACTGGACCAAACAAAAGAAGAGGAGATAGGCAGTCTACCTGCAAAAGAATTCAGAGTAATGATAGTAAAGATGATCCAAAATCTCGGAAATAGAATGGAGAAAATACAAGAAACATTTAACAAGGACTTAGAAGAACTAAAGAGCAAACAATGATAAGCAACACAATAAATGAAATTAAAAATTCTCTAGAAGGAATCAATAGCAGAATAACTGAGGCAGAAGAACGGATAAGTGACTGGGGAGATAAAATAGTGGAAATAACTACCATAAAGCAGAATTAAAAACAAAAAGAATGAAAAGAATTGAGGACCGTCTCAGAGACCTCTGGGACAACATTAAATGCACCAACATTTGAATTATAGGGGTCCCAGAAGAAGAAGAGAAAAAGAAAGGGACTGAGAAAATATTTGAAGAGATTATAGTTGAAAACTTCCTTAATATGGGAAAGGAAATAGTCAATCAAATCCAGGAAGTGCAGAGAGTCCCATACAGAATAAATCCAAGGATAAACACACCAAGACACATATTAATCAAACTATCAAAAATTAAATATGAAGAAAAAATATTAAAAGCAGCAAGGGAAAAACAACAAATAATATACAAGGGAATCCCCATAAGGTTAACAGCTGACTTTTCAACAGAAACTTTGCAAGCCAGAAGTGAGTGGCAGGACATATTTAAAGTGATGAAAAGGAAAAACCTACAGCCAAGATTACTCTGCCAAGCAAGGATCTCATTCAGATTCAATGGAGAAATTAAAACCTTTACAGACAAGCAAAAGCTAAGAGAATTCAGCACCATCAAACCAGCTTTACAACAAATGCTAAAGGAACTTCTCTAGGCAGGAAACACAAGAGAAGGAAAAGACCTAAAATAACAAACCCGGTTGTGTTTCTTGGGAGAACACCGTCACAGACTTTGATATGAAGAGTGGCCCTAGAGGAATGAAATCTTAAGGATACGTTTTCTGAATTGCTTCCAGGCTTTCTGGAATTGGTTCTTGAATCTGATTCAATTTAAAGGCACTACTGGCTCTATTTCTGTGGTGTGACATAGCAGCAGAGACTCAAAAAAATATCAGGAGGGAGAAGGCGGAAGATGGCGGAAGAGTAAGACGCGGAGATCACCTTCCTCCCCACAGATACACCAGAAATACATCTACACGTGGAACAACTCCTACAGAACACCTACTGAAGGCTGGCAGAAGACCTCAGACCTCCCAAAAGGCAAGAAACTCCCCACGTACCTGGGTAGGGCAAAAGAAAAAACAGAGACAAAAGAATAGGGACGGCACCTGCACCAGTGGGAGGGAGCTGTGAAGGAGGAAAAGTTTCCACACTCTAGGAAGCCCCTTCGCGGGCGGAGACTGCGGGAGGCGGAGGGGGGAGCTTCGAAGCTGCGGAGGAGTGCACAGCAACGGGTGCGGAGGGCAAAGCGGGGAGATTCCCGCACAGAGGATCGGTGCCGACCGGCACTCACCAGCCCGAGAGGCTTGTCTGCTCACCCGCCGGGGCGGGCGGGGCTGCGAGCTGAGGCCCGAGCGCAGGGAGAGGACTGGGGTTGGCGGCTTGAACATAGCCTGAAGGGGTTAGTGCACCACAGCTAGCCGGGAGGGAGTCCGGGGAAAAGCCTGCACCTGCAGAAGAGGCAGGAGACTTTTCCTTCCCTCTTTGTTTCCTGGGGCGTGAGGAGAGGGGTTTAAGAACGCTGCTTAAAGGAACTCCAGAGACGGGCGCGAGCCGCGGCTAAAAGCGCGGACCCCAGAGGCGGGCGGGAGACGTTAAGGCTGCCGCTGCCGCCACCGAGGGGCCTGTGTGCGAGCACAGGTCACTCTCCACACCCGTCTTCCGCGGAGCCTGTGCAGCCCGCCACTGCCGGGTTCCCGGGATCCAGGGACAACTTCCCCGGGAGAGCGCACAGCGCGCCTCAGGCTGGTGCAAAGTCACGCCGGCCTTTGCCACCGCAGGCCCGCCCCGCACTCTGTGCCCCTCCGTCCCCGCCGGCCTGAGTGCGCCAGAGCCCCCAGTCAGCGGCTCTTTTAACCCCATCCTGTCTGAGCAAAAAACAGACGCCCTCCAGCGATCTACACGCAGTGGCAGGGCCAAATCCGAAGCTTAGCCCTGGGAGCTGTGAGAACAAAGAAGAGAAAGGGAAATCTCTCCCAGCAGCCTCAGAAGCAGCGGATTAAAGCTCCACAATCAACTTGATGTACCCTGCATCTGTGGAATACCTGAATAGACAACCAATCATCCCAAATTAAGGAAGTGGACTTTAGGAGCAAGATCTATGATTTTTTCCCCTTTCCTCTTTTTGTGAATGTGTATGTGTATGCTTCTGTGTGAGATCTTGTCTGTATAGTCTTGCTTCCACCATTTGTCCTAGGGTTCTATCCGTCCATGTTTTTTTTTTTAATTTTTTTTCTTAATAATTAATTTTAATAACCTTATTATACTTTACCTTCGTTCTTTCTTTCTTTCTTTCCGTCCTTCCTTCCCTCCTTTAGACAACGAATCATCCCAAATTGAGGAGGTGGTCTCTGACAGCAAGATTTAGGATTTTTCCCCATTTACCTCTTTTAGTGAGGGTGTATGTGTATGCTTCTGTGTAAGATTTTGTCTGTATAGCTTTGCTTCCAACATTTGTCCTAAGGTTCTTTCCGTCCCTTTTTTTTTTTTTTCCTAAATAAGAAGTTTTTAATTCAATAACTTTATTATACTTTATTTTATTTTTACTGTATCTTTTTTCTTTCTGTCTTTTTTCCTTCTTTCCCTCCTTCCTTCCTTCCTCCCTCCCTCCCTCCCTCCTTTCTTTCCTTCTTGCCTTCTTTCCTTCTTTGCTTCTTTCTGTCTTCCTTCCTTCCTACCCTCCTTTCCTTCTTTCTTTCCTCATACTTCTACTAATTCCCTCTACTTTTTCTCCCTTTTATCCTGAGCCTGTGGATGAAAAGCTTTTGGTGCTCCAGCCAGGAGGCAGGGCTCTGCCTCTGAGGTAGGACAGCCAACTTCAGGACACTGATCAACAAGAGACCTCCCAGCTCCACATAATATCAAACGGCGAAAATCTCCCAGAGACCTCCATCTTAACACCAGCACCCAGCTTCACTCAACGACCAGCAAGCCACAGTGCTGGAAAACCTATGCCAAACAACTAGCAAAACAGGAACACAACCCCACCCATTAGCAGAGAGGCTGCCTAAAATCATAATAAGGCCACAGACACCCCCAAACACACCACCAGACGTGAACCTGCCCACTAGAGAGACAAGATCCAGCCTCATCCACCACAACACAGGCACTAGCCCCCTCCACCAGGAAGCCTACACAACCCACTGAACCAACCTTAACCACTGGAGACAGACATCAAAAACAGGAGGAACTACAAACCTGCAGCCTGCAAAAAGGAGACCCCAAACACAGTAAGATAAGCAAAATGAGAAGACAGAAAAACACACAGCAGATAAAGGAGCAAGATAAAAATGCACCAGACCTAACAAATGAAGAGGAAATAGGCAGTCTACCTGAAAGAGAATTCAGAATAATGATAGTAAGGTTGATCCGAAATCTTGGAGATAGAATGGACAATAGATTGGACAAAATGCAAGAATCAGTTAACAAGGACCTAGAAGAACTAAAGATGAAACAAGCAACGATGAACAACACAATAAATGAAATTAAAAGTACTCTAGATGGGATCAATAGCAGAATAACTGAGGCAGAAGAACGGATAAGTGACCTGGAAGATAAAATAGTGGAAATAACTACTGCAGAGCAGAATAAAGAAAAAAGAATGAAAAGAACTGAGGACAGTCTCAGAGACCTCTGGGACAACATTAAACGCACCAACATTCGAATTATAGGGGTTCCAGAAGAAGAAGAGAAAAAGAAAGGGACTGAGAAAATATTTGAAGAGATTATAGTTGAAAACTTCCCTAATATGGGAAAGGAAATAGTTGATCAAGTCCAGGAAGCACAGAGAGTCCCATACAAGATAAATACAAGGAGAAATATGCCAAGACACATATTAATCAAACTGTCAAAAATTAAATACAAAGAAAGCATATTAAAAGCAGCAAGGGAAAAACAACAAATAACACATAAGGGAATCCCCATAAGGTTAACAGCTGATCTCTCAGCAGAAACCCTACAAGCCAGAAGGGAGTGGCAGGACATACTGAAAGTGATGAAGGAGAAAAACATGCAGCCAAGACTACTCTACCCAGCAAGGATCTCATTCAGATTTGATGGAGAAATTAAAACCTTTACAAACAAGCAAAAGCTGAGAGAGTTCAGCACCACCAAACCAGCTTTACAACAAATGCTAAAGGATCTTCTCTAGGCAAGAAACACAAGAGAAGGAAAAGACCTATAATAACGAACCCAAAACAATTTAGAAAATGGGAATAGGAACATACATATCGATAATTACCTTAAATGTAAATGGACTAAATGCTCCCACCAAAAGACACAGATTAGCTGAATGGATACAAAAACAAGACCCTTATATATGCTGCCTACAAGAGACCCACTTCAGACCTAGAGACACATACAGACTGAAAGTAAGGGGATGGAAAAAGATATTCCATGCAAATGGAAGCCAAAGGAAAGCTGGAGTAGCAATTCTCATATCACACAAAATAGACTTTAAAATAAGGACTATTAAAAGAGACAAAGAAGGACACTACATAATGATCAAGGGATCGATCCAAGAAGAAGATATAACAATTGTAAATATTTATGCACCCAACATAGGAGCACCTCAATACATAAGGCAAATACTAACAGCCATAAAAGGGGAAATCGACAGTAACACATTCATAGTAGGGGACTTAAACACCCCACTTTCACCCATGGACAGATCATCCAAAATGAAAATAAATAAGGAAACACAAGCTTTAAATGATACATTAAACAAGATGGACTTAATTGATATTTATAGGACACTCCATCCAAAAACAACAGAATACACATTTTTCTCAAGTGCTCATGGAACATTCTCCAAGATAGATCATATCTTAGGTCACAAATCAAGCCTTGGTAAATTTAAGAAAATTGAAACTGTATCAAGTATCTTTTCTGACCACAACGCCATGAGACTAGATATCAATTACAGGAAAAGATCTGTAAAAAATACAAACACATGGAGGCTAAACAATACACTACTTAATAATGAAGAGATCACTGAAGAAATCAAAGAGGAAATCAAAAAATACCTAGAAACAAATGACAATGGAGACACAACGACCCAAAACCTGTGGGATGCAGCAAAAGCAGTTCTAAGGGGGAAGTTTATAGCAATACAAGCCCACCTTAAGAAGCAGGAAACATCTCGAATAAACAACCTAACCTTGCACCTCAAGCAATTAGAGAAAGAAGAACAAAAAAAACCCAAAGCTAGCAGAAGGAAAGAAATCATAAAAATCAGATCAGAAATAAATGAAAAAGAAATGAAGGAAACAATAGCAAAGATCAATAAAACTAAAAGCTGGTTCTTTGAGAAGATAAACAAAATAGATAAACCACTAGCCAGACTCATCAAGAAAAAAAGGGAGAAGACTCAAATCAATAGAATTAGAAATGAAAAAGGAGAGGTAACAACTGACACTGCAGAGATAAAAGAGATCATGAGAGATTACTACAAGCAACTCTATGCCAATAAAATGGACAACCTGGAAGAAATGGACAAATTCTTAGAAATGCACAACCTGCCAAGACTGAATCAGGAAGAAATAGAAAATATGAACAGACCAATCACAAGCACTGAAATTGAAACTGTGATTAAAAATCTTCCAACA
Source organism: Orcinus orca (assembly GCF_937001465.1). NCBI lineage: Eukaryota > Metazoa > Chordata > Mammalia > Artiodactyla > Delphinidae > Orcinus > Orcinus orca. Next base: position 170,025,298 of record NC_064561.1, on the reverse strand, counting down.
AAGAAAAGCCCAGGACCAGATGGCTTCACAGGCGAATTCTATCAAACATTTAGAGAAGAGCTAACACCTATCCTTCTCAAACTCTTCCAAAATATAGCAGAGGGAGGACCACTCCCTAACTCCTTCTACGAGGCCACCATCACCTTGATACCAAAACCAGACAAGGATGTCACAAAGAAAGAAAACTACAGGCCAATATCACTGATGAACATAGATGCAAAAATCCTCAACAAAATACTAGCAAACAGAATCCAACAGCACATTAAAAGGATCATACACCATGATCAAGTGGGGTTTATTCCAGGAATGCAAGGATTCTTCAATATACGCAAATCTATCAATGTGATAAACCATATTAACAAATTGAAGGAGAAAAACCATATGATCATCTCAATAGATGCAGAGAAAGCTTTTGACAAAATTCAACACCCATTTATGATAAAAACCCTGCAGAAAGTAGGCATAGAGGGAACTTTCCTCAACATAATAAAGGCCATATATGACAAGCCCACAGCAAACATCATCCTCAATGGTGAAAAACTGAAAGCATTTCCACTAAGATCAGGAACAAGACAAGGTTGCCCACTCTCACCACTATTATTCAACATTGTTTTGGAAGTTTTAGCCACAGCAATCAGAGAAGAAAAGGAAATAAAAGGAATCCAAATTGGAAAAGAAGAAGTAAAGCTGTCACTGTTTGCAGATGACATGATCCTATACATAGAGAACCCTAAAGATGCTACCAGAAAACTACTAGAGCTAATCAATGAATTTGGTAAACTTGCAGGATACAAAATTAATGCACAGAAATCTCTGGCATTCCTATATACTAATGATGAAAAATCTGAAAGTGAAATCAAGAAAACACTCCCATTTACCATTGCAACAAAAAGAATAAAATATCTAGGAATAAACCTACCTAAGGAGACAAAAGACCTGTATGCAGAAAATTATAAGACACTGATGAAAGAAATTAAAGATGATATAAATAGATGGAGAGATATACCATGTTCTTGGATTGGAAGAATCAACATTGTGAAAATGACTCTACTACCCAAAGCAATCTATAGATTCAATGCAATCCCTATCAAACTACCACTGGCATTTTTCACAGAACTAGAACAAAAAATTTCACAATTTGTATGGAAACACAAAAGACCCCGAATAGCCAAAGCAATCTTGAGAACGAAAGAAGGAACTGGAGGAATCAGGCTCCCTGACTTCAGACTGTACTACAAAGCTACAGTCATCAAGACGGTATGGTACTGGCACAAAAACAGAAAGATAGATCAATGGAACAGGATAGAAAGCCCAGAGATAAACCCATGCACATATGGACACCTTATCTTTGATAAAGGTGGCAGTAATGTACAATGGAGAAAGGACAGCCTCTTCAATAAGTGGTGCTGGGAAAACTGGACAGGTACATGTAAAAGTATGAGATTAGATCACTCCCTAACACCATACACAAAAATAAGCTCAAAATGGATTAAAGACCTAAATGTAAGGCCAGAAACTATCAAACTCTTAGAGGAAAACATAGGCAGAACACTCTATGACATAAATCAAAGCAAGATCCTTTCTGACCCACCTCCTAGAGTAATGGAAATAAAAACAAAAATAAACAAATGGGACCTAATGAAACTTCAAAGCTTTTGCACAGCAAAGGAAACCATAAACAAGACCAAAAGACAACCCTCAGAATGGGAGAAAATATTTGCAAATGAAGCAACCGACAAAGGATTAATCTCCAAAATTTACAAGCAGCTCATGCAGCTCAATAACAAGAAAACAAACAACCCAATCCAAAAATGGGCAGAAGACCTAAATAGACATTTCTCCAAAGAAGATATACAGACTGCCAACAAACACATGAAAGAATGCTCAACATCATTAATCATTAGAGAAATGCAAATCAAAACTACAATGAGATATCATCTCACACCAGTCAGAATGGCCATCATCAAAAAATCTAGAAACAATAAATGCTGGAGAGGATGTGGAGAAAAGGGAACACTCTTGCACTGCTGGTGGGAATGTGAATTGGTTCAGCCACTATGGAGAACAGTATGGAGGTTCCTTAAAAAACTACAAATAGAACTACCATATGACCCAGCAATCCCACTACTGGGCATATACCCTGAGAAAACCAAAATTCAAAAAGAGTCATGTACCAAAATGTTCATTGCAGCTCTATTTACAATAGCCTGGAGATGGAAACAACCTAAGTGCCCGTCATCGGATGAATGGATAAAGAAGATGTGGCACATATATACAATGGAATATTACTCAGCCATAAAAAGAAACGAAATTGAGCTATTTGTAATGAGGTGGATAGACCTAGAGTCTGTCATACAGAGTGAAGTAAGTCAGAAAGAAAAAGACAAATACCGTATGCTAACACATATATATGGAATTTAAGAAAAAAATGTCATGAAGAACCTAGGGGTAAAGCAGGAATAAAGACGCAGACCTCTTAGAGAACGGACTTGAGGTTATGGGGAGGGGGAAGGGTGAGCTGTGACAGGGCGAGAGAGAGTCATGGGCATATACACACTAACAAACGCAGTAAGGTAGATAGCTAGTGGGAAGCAGCCGCATGGCACAGGGATATTGGCTCGGTGCTTTGTGACAGCCTGGAGGGGTGGGATGGGGAGGGTGGGAGGGAGGGAGACGCAACAGGGAAGACATATGGGAACATATGTTTATGTATGACTGATTCACTTTGTTATAAAGCAGAAACTAACACACCATTGTAAAGCAATTATACCCCAATAAAGATGTTAAAAAAAAAGTAAAATAAAATAAAATAACAAACCCAAAACAATTAAGAAAATGGTAATAGGAACATACATATTGATAATTACCTTAAATGTAAATGGATTAAATGCTCCAACCAAAAGACGTACACTGGCTGAATGAATAAAAAAACAAGACCCATATATATGCTGTCTATTAGACCCCACATCAGACCGAGGGACACATACAGACTGAAAGTGAAGAGATAGAAGAAGATATTCCATGAAAATGGAAATCAAAAGAAAGCTGGAGTAGCAATTGTCATATCAGACAAAATAGGCTTTCAAATAGACTATTACAAGAGACAAAGAAGGACACTACATAATAATAAAGGGATCAATCCAAGAAGAAGATATAACAATTGTAAATATTTATGCACCCAACATAGGAGCACCACAATACATAAGTCAAATGCTAACAGCCATTAAAGAGGAAATCGACAGTAACACAATCATAGTAGGGGACAGTAACACCCCACTTTCACTAATGCACAGATCAACCAAAATGAAAGTAAATAAGGAAACACAAGCTTTAAATGACACATTAAATAAGATGGACTTAATTGATATTTATAGGACATTCCATCCAAAAACAACAGAATACAGTTTCTTCTCAAGTGCTCATGGAACATTCTCCAGGATAGATCATATCATGGGTCACAAATCAAGCCTTGGTAAATTTAAGAAAATTGAAATCATATCATGTATCTTTTCTGACCACAACCTTATGATACTAGATATCAATTAGAGTAAAAAAAAAAAAAAACTGTAAAAAATAAAAACACATGGAGGCTAAACCATAAACTACTAAATAACCAGGAGATCACTGAAGAAATCAGAGGAAATAAAAAAATACCTAGAAACAAATGACAATGAAAACATGACAATCTCAAAACTATGGGCTGCAGCAAAAGCAGAGCTAAGAGGGAAGTTTATAGCAATATAATCCTACCTCATGAAACAAGAAATATCTCAAACAACCTAACCTTACACCTAAAGCAAAGAAAGAAAGTTCAGAAATAAATGAAAAAGAAATGAAGGAAACAATAGGAAAGATGAATAAAACTAAAAGTTTGTTCTTTGAGAAGATAAACAAAATTGATAAACCATTAGCCAGACCCATCAAGAAAAAAAGGGAGAAGACTCAAATCAACAGAATTGGAAATGAAAAAGAAGTAAGAACTGACCCTGCATAAATACAAAGAATCATGAGGAATTACTACAAGCAACTATATGACAAAAAAATGGGCAACCTGGAAGAAATAGACAATTTCTTTGAAAAGCACAACCTAAAGAGACTGAATCAGGAAGAAATAGAAAATATAAACAGCCCAATCGCAAGCACTGCAATTGAAGCTGTGATTTTAAAACTTCCAACAAACAAAAGCCCAGGACCAGATGGCTTCACAGGTGAATTCTATAAAACATTTAGAGAATAGCTAACACCTATCCTTCTCAAACTCTTCCTAAATATAGGCGAGAGAAGAACACTCCCAAACTCATTCCACAAGGCTACCTTCACCCTGATACCAAAACCAGACAAAGATATCACAAAAAAAGAAAACTACAGGTCAATATCACTTATGAACATAGATGCAAAAATCCTCAACAAAATACTAGCAAACAGAATCCAGCAGCACATTAAATGGATCATACACCATGATCACGTGGCGTTTATCCCAGGAATGCAAGGATTCCTCCAAATATGCAAGTCAATTGATGTGATAAACCATATTAACAAATTGAAGGATAAACACCATACGATAATCTCAATAGATTCAGAAAAAGCATTTGACAAAATTCAACACCAATTTATGATAAAAACTCTCCAGAAAATAGGCATGGAGGGAACTTACCTCAACATAGTATAGTCCATATATGAAAAACACACAGCTAACATCTTTCTCAATGGTGAAAAAGTGAAACCATTTCCATTAAGATCAAGAACAAGACAAGGTTGTCCATGCTAACCACGGTTATTCAACATAGTTTTGGAAGTTTTAGCCACAGCAATCAGAGAAGAAAAATAAATAAAAGGAATCCAAACAGGAAAAGAAAAAGTAAAACCATCACTTTTGCAGATTACATGATACTATACATACAGAATCCTAAAGATGCTACCAGAAAATTACTAGAGCTAATCAATGAATTTGGTAGAGTACCAGGATACAAAATTAATGCACAGAAATCACTTGCATTCCTACACACTAATGATGAAAAATATGAAAGAGAAATTGAGGAAATTCTCCCATTTACCATTGCAACAAAAATAATAAAATACCTAGGAATAAACCTACCTAAAGAGACAAAAGACCTGTATTCAGAAAACTAGAAGACACGGATGAAAGAAATTAAAGATGATACAAACAGATGGAGGGATATATCATGTTCTTGGATTGGAAGAATCAACATTGTGACAATGACTATACTACCCAAAGCAATCTACAGATTCAATGCAAAACCTGTCAAACTAGCACTGGCATTTTTCACAGAACTAGAACAAAAAATTTCACAATTTGTATGGAAACAGAAAAGACCCTGAATAGACAAAGCAAACATGAGAAAGAAAAACGGAGCTGGAGGAATCAGGCTCCTGGACTTCAAACTATACTACAGAGCTACAGTAATCAAGACAGTATGGTACTGGAACAAAAACAGAAACATAGATCAATGGAACAGAATAGAAAGCCCAGAGATAAACCCATGCACATATGGTTATCTTATCTTTGATAAAGGAGTCAAGAGTATACAATGGAGAAAAGACAGCCTTTTCAATAAATGGTGCTGGGAAAACTGGACAGCTACGTGTAAAAGAATGAAATTAGAACACTCCCTAACACCATACACAAAAATAAGCTCAAAATGGATTAAAGACCTAAATGTAAGGCTAGACACTTTAAAACTCTTAGAGGAAAACTTAGAACACTCTATGACATAAATCACAGCAAGATTCTTTTTGACCCACCTCCTAGAGAAATGGTAATAAAAACAAAAATGAACAAATGGGACCTAATGAAGCTTAAAAGCTTTTGCAAAACAAAGGAAACCATAAACAAGATGAAAAGACAACCCTCAGAAAGGGAAAAAAATATTTGCAATTGAAGCAACTGACAAAGGACTAATCTCCAAAATATACAAGCAGCTCATGGGGCTCAATATCAAAAAAAAACCAACCAAACAAACAACCCAATCCAAAAATGGGCAGATGACCTACACAGACATTTATCCAAAGAAGATATACAGATTGCCATCAAACACATGAAAGGATGCTCAACGTCACTAATCATTAGAGAAATGCAAAGCAAAACTACAATGAGGTATCACCTCATACCCATCAGAATGGTCATGATCAAAAAATCTACAAACAATAAATGCTGGAGAGTGTGTGGAAAAATGGGAATCCTCTTGCTCTGTTGGTGCGAATGTAAATTGATACAGCCACTATAGAGAACAGTATGGAGATTCCTTAAAAAACTAAAAATAGAACTACCATATGACCCAGCAATCCCACTACTGGTCATATACCCTGAGAAAACCATAATTCAAAAAGAGTCATGTACCACAATGTTCATTGCAACACTATTTACAATAGCCAGGACATGGAAGCAACCTAAGTGTCCATCAAGAGATGAATGGATAAAGAAGATGTAGCACATATATACAATGGAATATTACTCAGCCATATAAAGAAATGACATTGAGTTTTTTGTAATGAAGTGGATGGACCTAGAGTCTGTCATACACAGTGAAGTAAGTCAGAAAGAGAAAAACAAATACCTTATGCTAACACATATATATGGAATCTAAAAAAAAAAAAATGGTTTTGAAGAACCTAGGCGCAGGGCAGGAATAAAGATGCAGACATAGAGAATGGACTTGAGGACACAGGGAAGGGGAAGGGGAAGCTGGAATGAAGTGAGAGAGTTGCATTGACATATATACACTACCAAATGTAAAATAGATAGCTAGTGGGAAACAGCTGCATAGCACAGGGAGACCAGCTCAGTGCTTTGTGTCCACCTAGAGGGTTGGGATAGGGAGGGTGGGAGGGAGATGCAAGAGGGAGGGTATATGGGGATATACGTATACGTATAGCTGATTTACTTTGTTATACAGCAGAAACTAACACAACAATGTAAAGCAATTTTACTCCAATAAAGAGGTTTAAAAAAGAGAATATATTTATAATTTGCCATCACGCACTCTATAAGTTTTTCATTTTTTAATTGTTGTTTTTCCAATAGGACAGTATTTAAATATGCATCTGCAACTTTTAATTAATGTTAATTTTGGAGCAATGATTTTCTTGGAAATATTTTCAAAAATACAAATCATGTAAAAAATGATACAGATAACATAGCAATTAGAATGGTCATAGATCATTAGTTTTCCTATATTAAGATTTTATCTTTCTTCCACTTGCTATTTATTATCTATTTTGGGATACCTCTGTAATATTATTGCATGAATGTTCAGAGATATCATGTATTAGATGCAAATAGCTCAGTATTAGATGCAAATGGCAGCTCCATTTTCACAATCATTTTTAAATGAAAATCTTAATTACTCTCTTACTGTTTTCATGAACAAAGTATTCTTTTCCAGGAGGAGACATCTTGCCATTTTAAATTATGTATACTTTCTTCCTCCCTGGAAGGAAATCAGATCGTTAATTTGATTGTCATGCTGGCAGGAGTCCAGTATTTTATTGGTGCAGTTCCTCTTAGCCAAGGAGAAAATGTGATGTTTGCTGAACCTTATGACCTGTGACTTCCTTTCATTGGGACTTCCTGCCTTCAGAATGTGCCTGTTCTGTTCCAGGTCCCTGCTATCAGGTGACTAGAGCAAGACCTCTCTTCCTTGAAACTAGGCAGCACTTGAATCCAAGTCAAGGATGGAGTCTCAGGAAGAGCATCTGGGCACTGATTGAAGATGCATGCTTAAATCATCAGTCTCTCAGTATAGCTGATATTTTGATCCCCATCTAATGCCTCTTTCTAATTTTCTTTTTTATCGATTCTCAATTCTTGGAAAGATGGGTTGTGATTTAACCTCAGAAGTTTCCATCCCGATTTGGAATAACTGTTAGGAACTACCCATTAGTTACCACATCATTTAGACAGCAAATATCTATCTTCCTCTACTTATTAATCCCTTTGTACATGATAGAACTGTATATCAGTATTCAATTTGATGTAATTTCTTTTAATCTTGCTAGGAATGTATTTCACAGACAAGAGTTCTAACTTTAGCACTAGGATTACTTAAGCATTCTTTCTCGTAGATGAATGGTTAAAAGAGGCTTCCAAAAAATCAAGGAAGTCAAAGATTTTTTGTTGCTGTTGTTTTTATTCAAAAGCAACACACCATTTTCAACAACTATGATCTATGTTTTTCAAAACAGTCTGATATATTGGTGATAGTAATCCTTGGATTTGGGGATGGAAAACTCAAGACAGGATGCTTTGACTTTATCCAATACTGTGACCACTATTCTCATAGAAGTATAGCCATTCTATGGCTACAAAAAAGTGTAGCCTTATGTGCTTAGTGCAAGACTGTAGCCTTATGTGCTTAGTGCAAGACTGAAAGAAATTTGTTTCAGCAAAACTAGAAATTAGTTAGAGATCTATTTGTCTATCTATCTATCTATCTATCCATTTATTTGTTTATTCAATAATATAAAGATGTGTCATGTTAGAGGAAGACCAACACTGAACTGTTGCTTCACATTCCATGTGCATATTCTAGTAAGTTAGAGCACAGTGTGACATGATCATTTAAAATAAGTTCAAAGTTCAAAATCTACTCAAAAGTACAAGTATAACAACCACCTTGTATCCAAAGTCATCTTGTTAGACCAAAAGTTGTATCACTTGACATTTGAACATGCTTTTCTACTGCTCATATATTTGTCTCAAAATCTATAGAGCATTTCAGCTGTTGCCTTTAAATATAAATTCCCTTTTTCTCCAGAAATACAAATAAATACAAAATTATTTAAAATGTGATTTTGTTGCAGTCCATTCTGGATTTAGCAGTCATCTTAATAAAAAGACATATACTCTAGTGAAAACTGGAGTAATCTGTCCATATCCCTTCTTCATGACCAACACAGTCATCCTCAGATGCTGCCGACAATATTTGTTTTGGATGGCTCATATCTCTGTTTCTCACTAGTATTTACCTTCTGCCTTAGGAAACTGCCTCACATAAGGTTACATCCTTACCAGTAGTAACTTGCATCTATCAATTTCTCCTTGTGCCCAATCTTGAGTTCTTCACTTTCTTAAATGATGTATCTCGCAAGAGCACTCTGAGGTAACTGCTGCATGACATCATTCAACTTAGTGTCTGTTTCTGGGGAACTTGACCTGAGATAGTTTCTACCAAGAGGGAAGACAAGAAAGTAGGATCTTAGAGCTACATTATTCACCCTTCAGCTGGCACTGAGAACTCCACTGCTGATTGTAAGTGGGATATGGATACCACCTGGCATATTAAAGCAGTAAAATTGTTGAACTATATTTTGATGGTAAACTTAGATGGCACACAAGTGGAAAGAATCGTATTTGTTGATACAATATCCCTGGCATCTGAGAAATATGAGAGAAATTGTACTTACAGACAATGACATCGGGTGACTCTTGCTGAGTACCATTGAATCATTAAAGAGAGAAAATGACAGGATGTGGGTGATAAATCACCATTTCAAGAGAAAATGAAAGCAAAGAGTCTTTTTGGAAATATTTAAGGAAACCTTAATTTCTTGCAGCTGGAGGACAAACAAAATGAAGTATTTGGCTTAATCATAAAATAGCAGAGCTACACAGAGGTTGAGCTCTCAGCCCTAGCATTTCTCTTACACAAAAGTCAAGGGCTTAACAGGAAGTGAGTGGGTCTATGAAGATTGAGAATGGGGTATTTGAGCAGATGAACTTGAGGTGCTTGATCCAGTAAGGTTCCACTGAAACCACTAGGCCGGCAGAAGTAACACACACACGTTGGCTAGATAGCACTTCTCCTGCTGCATGACTGGGACTGGGATGAGACAAGTGAAGTATGTCGAGAGTAACATCTGAGGAGGCTCTCACTCTCAATGTTGGGCAAATGCAGGGTCTCCTAGGATCCCGAGCTCCTCTAGACACCTTACTTGTCTCTCCCTAGTCCTGGCCCTTCTTCTGTGTTTGAAGATTATGAAAAATACTTAAATCAAGCAGATGTCTTTCAAGGCAAAGTTTATACCTCTCAGAATGTACCCTACCTCTCTTCTGTCAACCAGACCAATAATGAAGATTGGATCTCAAGATAACCTGGATGATAAGATGCTGAGCTTTCTAGGGGAATGGAAGGATTTTACACGGAAGGGGCTGCAGAATTTCTAATATGTGCCAGCAAGATCTGGGGAAGAGGACATGAGAAGAAATCCTGAGATGTTTTCAAAGGGATACAGGATATTAAGTTAGATAAGAGAGAGTTAATAGACATTGGGGTAGTCCTGCAATACAATAACACCTTGGCAAGGACACTGATGATATTATGTTGGGTGTCAGAGAAATTGTATAATATCCTCCAAACTGAGAAAGAACCTCAAGACCAAGAAATGAAGTGGGCAACTTAACAAATGCAATTATGAAGTTTATTGTGAGTAACTTACATACAAGCAGGAAGGATTGGGCAGGTGGATGATCCAGAAACATTCACAGCAGCACTTGCATCACTGAAAGGGGTACAAGGGAAATTTAAAGGGATCAAAGTTAAAAATAGAATCTGACTACCAAGTGAGAAACTTGTCCACACAGAATGGAACTGGGGCTTTTTCCTCCCTCAGGGTCTCATGACTATTAACCATCTGCATCAACAAAAGGTACTCTTCCAAGTTTCATATTCAATGAAGGCAAGGGTTAAATTTGATAGGGAACTTATCTGACTTGGGTGCATTCTTTGTTAGTAGGCTAAAGCTCAGTCAAGCAGAGACGGGAGGGGGCAGGACTATGGGCCTTAGATGGAGCTGACAAAATGGAGTCAGTATGGTTCAGCCATACATGTTACTAATAGGCTGCTAGGATGGCTCTTTGAAATTTAGTAAAAGCAATTGCTCACACTAGGTATAAGTGCCATATGGTAGAGAAATAGGTCAAAAATGGGCATGCCATCTTATGCATGGCTAGAAGACTTACCAGCTGACCCTGTTCCAAGAGCAGATCCAGAAGACACTCCATTTACAGGTAATGTATACAGTCAAACCAAAAATCATCATTTCATAGATGGTTCTATATAAGTTTTCACACTCAGAACTCACCCACTTATTGAAGGATAGACTGAAAGTCTATGAGAAAGGACCTTGCAATGTGACATCAAATGCACTATGGAGTGATTCTCCCAGTCACATCCTCAAGGGATCTATCGCCTTTTAGTCATGTAATTATGCATTGGGGAAAAACTTTTCAAGGACTGCTGAACACTGGCTCTGAATTGACATGGGCTATAGGCTATACTACTCTCTCTTCCTCTGTCATATCATAGTTCAAAGGCACCTGAACCATCTGAATATTCTGTAGAACAACACATTGATCCACTCTATTGCTGCCAACATGTGAATTGCCCCAGATGAGCAAGACATGACCAGTGTACAGGAAGCCTCAGTGAAGACATCTGAGAAGGTGAGAAGTAAATCCTACCAAGATTTAAGACCTACCATATAAGTTAAGTACACTGGGGTCCAGTGGGCTGAAGTATGATGGAATATCATCTCTTAATAAAAGACACATTATTGCATTGCAACACTTCTGCCACCAAGAAAGAAGTCTGATGCTTAGTAAGCAGCTCTTAGTTCAGGAGACAGCATATTCTGCACTTCTCCAGCCCATTCACTTAGTGACATGAAGATATGCCCACTGTGAATTGGATCCAGATACAGAAATAATTCTGCAGCAAATCCAGGCTGTGGGACAATAAGAATGGCTGCTGGAGCCATACAACCAGGCGGGCATTCTAGTATTAGAGATAAACGTTGTGGAAAAGATGCTGGTGTGAATTTTAAGCCAGACCCACCCCAATAGAAAGATCACAACATAGAACACCTAGGATTCTCAGACAAAGCATATCATCAGTAACATATAACTATGCACTATTTGAAAAGCAGTTCTTGGTGTCCTAGTGGGTAGGATAGAGATGGCTTATTTGACTATGTGATATCAAATGATTTTGTGGCCAAAGATAGATTCTGTCAGACTCACTAAGTTCTAAAGATGGGTAGCCCTACCAAAAGGTTACTGCAAAGGGAAGGGCTACACTTGTGACTGAGCATGAGCAGGACCAGAGGGCACAAGTAAACTACCAAACAGGTGGCCCAGACCTCTATCTGATCATCCATCAATGTGCCAAGGGTAACTCCAAAGAAGCTAGCTTGTAGAGACAGCTCAGTAGGGACTTGTTAGTGAGCAAGGATAAAGGAGCATGAGTTCAGTTAAGAATGCTTTAAGTTTCAGATGCTTTAAATTCATCCAGATAGGAATGTTGATTAGAATCAGAGCTATGAAAGAAACAGAGAGTAGAAAACTGGTTGCAGGGACTGGGGGAAGGGCTGGTGGAGAAAATAGGGAGAGGTTGGTAAAAGAGAGCAAACTTTCAACTATAAGACTGGTAAGATCTGAGGATCTAATGTATAATGTGTAACTCTAGTTGATAGCACTGTATTATATAATTGAAATTTGTTAAGAAAGTAGAATTTAAATGTTCTTAACAAATAAATAAATAAATAAATATGTGAGGTGAGAGATATGTTAATTTAACTCAATGGGGAAATCCTTTCAAAATGTATACATAAATCATCATGTTTGCAGTTACATTTTAAATACCTCATGCCTCACAATTTTATTTGTCAATTATACCTCAAAAAAGATTGGGGGAAAGTGAATAAGAATTATAAATAGAAGTCTATATTGAGTATATAAATTTGGACATCCTTTGTGTAGAGAGGGCAATTGAAGATATAGGAGTAAACGAATGAGAATAACAGGACTTTGATTCCAGTCTTGAGAGACTCCAATATTTACTGTCTTGGAGGAAGAATATTAGCCTGCAAAAGAGACTCAGAAATAGCAACCAGAGGCATAGGTGGAAAACTTGGAGACTGGGGTCATGAAGCTAAGGGAAGAAAGAGTTTTGTAAAGAAGGAAATAACTAAAAAGTGTCATAAGTAAGATGAGAATTAAGAACGTTCACAGAATGCAGGGAATTTAATAGTGACAATGTCAATTATTTCAGTGACAAAACTGAACAGATAACAAATTGAATAGTATTGATGTGTGTGCATGTGTGACACGAAGTAGAGGCAGTGAGAATAGTCATCTCTCTTAAAATATTCAGTTGTAAAGGAGAGAAAAGAAATGAACCTGTGTCTGGAAGGACTATTAGATCAAAAATGCATTGTTCATTTGTTTATTTGCTTATTTTGTTTGGTTTTTGGAATGTGAGCAAGAAATCTCCAGCACAAAACTTCCCAAACCACTTTTTAACACATTCGATCAGTCACAGCACCTTCTCCACGCACTGCATAAATCTTTTTTTGTGTTTCAGTTGTGTTTTTACCTTTCTTGAAATAATAAAGCATAACATGCTGAAAATGTTACTGTTTTTTCTTCCATCTTCAATATTAAAATAGCTACACAAAAATTCACTGATTTTGATATGTCTTTTTTTAAATGCACATTGATAGGACAGCTGTCACTTACAGTCTAACAAAATCATTTCGAATGAAGCTAAGGACAACTAAGTGCTACTAGAGCCATCTTATGGAAAAAAACGAACAAACATTTTGGCCAACCCAATAAAACACTTCGGGAAAAAAAACCCAGAAATTGCTGCTTTTAGAGCACAAGTGAAAACCTATTGCATCTGGGGAAATTAAATTTAAAAAATTAAAACCCTACTAGTTGGGGGGAGACAGCAAAGAGGTTGGGCCCAGAGCCACAGCCAGGAGCCAGGTCTGATAATTGAGGAAGACCCATACCTGTGACCCAGGGATGCAGTGTCTGCCTAAGACTGAAGAGTAAGCAGAATGACAGGAAGTGCTTCTTCTTCTCCTCTAAAACCACCACCAGGCTAATGAACATGAGGTAACAAGTATTACCAACATTGCTTGCAGAAGGGAAAGAGCATAGAGAAGGACACTCCAAGACATGATGCAAAGAAGAACCAAACCAATGTGGAATGGGCTTTGTGAGGGAGGAACCCTCCTAAAAAACAGTCTCACCTCTAAAGATAAGGTAATGTGAGAGGAATTTGATGCATTTGGTTCTTGAGGGTAACTATAGCAAAATGAAATAAAAAAGGGAAAGAAAAAAGCCAACTTCTGACTAGATTGACTCCATCTCCCACACCAAAATTGTGGTGGAAGGAAAAGGTGCCCACTGTAGTCATAACAATTAATTTGCTTCAGTCTCTACTGATCAAGGCAAGATTCCTGCTTTCCACACACACACACACAAATTATGAGAGATAGAAAAAACTAAGTAAAAACAGCACATGTCAAGAATCAGGAACAGATATTACATCAGACATGGAATTTAAAATAATTCTAATGAATATGTTAAAGTATCTTGTGCACAAAAGACTTTTTATATGTATGGTCCACTGGGTAACTTCAGTAGATACACAGACATTGTAAGAAAGAATCAAATGGAAAAACACATTAACAAAGATGAAGAATACCTTTGACAGGCAGAGAAAATATCAGTGAACTTGAAGATAAGTCAGACTGAAATCAAACAAACTGAAACACACAGAGAAAATTGTAAAAAAAAATGCAGAACATCAAAGAAATGTGATACAAAATTAAATCATCTGAAATACATGTCATTGGAAACACAGAAAGACAAGAAGTAACAGTTGAGATTTTTAAAAAATTGTCTATACAGGTAATCCTAAGAATATACCAAAAGATACTAAAGGTAAAAAGTGAGTTTAGCAAGATGGTCAGTTACAGAGTTAATATTCAAAGCCAATTATATTTCTATATGCTAGTGATGAATACTAAGAAATTAAAATAAAGTAAAAAGTAAGATTACCAAAAGTACTAATACATGAAATATGTATAAATCTTCCAAAATATATTCAAGATCTGTATATGTGCTGAAAAAAAATGCTGTTGAAATAAATTAGAGAAGATGTAATAAATGGAGATACCACACTTAAGCATGGAAGGTTCAATATGGAAGCTCAATATTGTTAAATGTCAATTCCTCCAAAATTGAACTGATCTATTGGCTCAACCCAATTGCACCTGAGACTACTCAAGATTTTTTTGTATAAATTGACAAGATGATTCAGCCTATGAAAAAATTAATCCATTGTCATTTTAAGAAAGAAATGGAAAATTTTATTTGAACTGACCTGAAGATTATAACCCAGGAGACAGTCTTTTAGAAAGCTCTGAGGACTGTTCCACAGAGGTAAAGGGGAAGGCCAGTGTATATGTCATTTTGGCAAAGGGATACATGCAATCAAGCACACATCTCGGTAGAAGTTTACTGCTATTTGCAAGGAACAGATATCTTAGTTAATGGTTTTAGTGTTTTTCTAGGTATGAGATGTTGCAAGAAACTGGGTTCATATAATTTTCCCCTGAAAAGATCTAACTATCTGAAGGTCTGTTCTGCGAGTTTTGTCAGAGCACAGAGTGCCTCATCGTGATCTTCATACTGCATATGAAGCAACTGCAGTGGCTATTGACTTGATTCTTGTGGAACTGGATGGTGGGCAACCTTCTTTACTTTACAATCCCCTCCCTTTTGGTCTTAATTTTGACCAAAGTTTAGGAGGCTTTTTGGGACTAATTAGTTCCATGGCCGTAGAAGTGCTCATTCCCAGGGTAGGGAAGGATTTCGTTGATGGACCCCTCAATGCATTATTACTGGACGAGGCCCTGTTAACAGCAGCCAGAAGCCTCCAGACTGTCTGTCTTCCTAGTCTGTTATAGTCCAGGAAATGATTCCCTCTTGCTGCTTCTTCCCATATCTAGACTTATACTATTTCAATCATGGATTTTATAGAACTATGTATTTGGTCAATCGTTTCAAGCCTCAACATAATATTATTTTTTTAATTTTTATTATTTTTTAAATTATTTATTTATCTTTGGCTGCGTTGGGTCTTTGTTGCTGTGCACGGGTCTTCTCTAGCTGTGGCGAACGGGGGCTACTCTTCATTGCGGTGCACGGGCTTCTCATTGTGGTGGCTTCTCTTGCTGCAGAGCACGGGCTCTAGGCGTGCAGGCTTCAGTAGCTGTGGCACACAGGCTTAATTGCTCTGCAGCATGTGGGATCTTCCCGGACCAGCACTCGAAGCCGTGTTCCCTGCATTAGCAGGCGGATTCTTAACAACTGCGCCACCAGGGAAGTCCCGACATAATTATTTTTATTGGAGGCTCAGTCACACATTTAGTAGTGCAAGAAACAATAATCTTGTAAAACAGGCAGATTACAAGTAATACAGCGAATAACATTAATAAGGTCATAAGTAAGTATTTAAGTTAAGAACTTCCATTAGGTTCAGGCATCCCAATATCTCCCCAGGTCATCTAACCCAGTCTGTTCTGCACCAATCACTATCTTCAAGGGAAATGATATATGGGCATTGTACATAAAGTTCACCAAAGATGTCTGCATGTACAAAGCAAGTGGTGGGTCATTATGACCCCTTACAGGTTTGAGAAAGGGATGCTATCTTTTAAGGAGTTACATGCTGGCGTCAGAAGAAGAAAATTGATCTTTATAATTGAACAGGTATTTCTGCCATTGAGGAGGTCTGGTTAATGCAAAATACAGATGCCCAATGCACACTAGAGGGGGAGTGAAGAGGCCCAAAGGAGCAGAGAAAAAATTATATATTTTTTCTTATCTTGCCTTGAGATATGAATTTTATTTCATCAATTCTAAAATGTATAAGGAAAGAAAAAAAAAGGAAAAATATCCAATTGCTAAGTGAAGTCGAACATAAGAAAAGACACGCTGATACTTAAAAGTGTTAATTTCTATGTTTAGGAATACTTTGTGAGGTATGTTTTATAGGTAAAGAAAATGAAGTTCAGAGAACTGTATTGCTTGGAGACAGCTAAGCAAGTAGTAGGGCTGATAATTAAATCAGAAATTCTCATATCAAAATGTTTCATTAAATTACATCAAAGCTAACTCTCAACTCTGTCAAGGTGACCCTCTGAGTTTATAGTATAATTTACAAAACTACATTTGTAACCATGCAAAGAGGTTAAGAGTATGTATTAAAAAATAAATCAAACGTTTGCAACGTTTAAATTTTTTTTAAAAACAGCTGTTTTGGTTATATAATTTACAATAATAATTATTACTTTTTTCTCTGACTTCATTAACTTATTGTCTTTTCCAAATGACAATATTTCAAACAAGATATTGACTAATAACGTTTACACTCTCAGAGCCTGGGGCAGACTGTCAGAATTCATTTCCTGGAAGGGGTTAGAATCACTATAGTTTATGGTGACAATTTAGGAGTGAAAAGTTCACTGAGATGGGAGAGGAGTCTCCTGAAATCTTCCAGGGACTGAGATAAACTAGTTCATAGTCAGATGCTTCCATCTATAATATAAAAAGTTGGACTCTAAGACAAGCAAAAAATAATATCATGGTATGTAGCTACAAAAGTGTTTTAGGAACACTAAATTTTAAAATGATCTGATGTTTTAAAAATAACTTGGGATGAAAAAGAATTTTAAAGGCTGCTGCAAAAAAGTATTTTGAAGGATTTTAAAATGGACATTTCAAACCAATACTATGACATGCTGCTTGAGAGAGAGAGGAAATCTTTAGCTCACATTGTCCTTCATCTTCTTTCCGAAGGAAAAGGATTTTCAGGTTTTAAAAGGAAGTTTAGATATCTTTTAGTCTAAACCAAAGCCTGGAAGCCTTGAAGAGATTGTGTGAGAACTTAATTTGTTCTACTGGCCAAGGTTATCCTTTGTTCCAGAAAGAATTTGAAAATATGAGTGCCAACTACTAGCCATGCTCTTAAAGACTATGCAAATTCAAAGGACACTTGCAAGTGGACAAATATAGACAGATTTATTTATGAGATTATCCTCCATTAGAATTAAGCTAGAGGGCTAACATCATTCCTTTAAGTATTGTCTTAGGAAAGTAATATTCTTGTTTTGTCCACAATATTACCTGCAAAGTGTGTTAGTGTCCAATGTTACCAGAGTCAGTTTTACTAAAAAGAGAAGAGGACTTCCTTTTGTGTCAGGAACTTTTAGAGCAATGTGTTAGTGAGATATACATCTCTACTTCTGATGAGGTGGTGCAAAAGTTGAGCCCTTGTTACAGACTGGAGTGGCTGAATGCATGTATTCCTTATTTGGATGATGATTTAAGACAACTCACTCTCTGACTTTCCTTAAAAAGTAGATGAAGCAAGATCTAAGAGAAGCTATGATGTGTGGTCTAGTATCAGACACAAACAGTATACCTGGACATCACAATAACCAGCATCAAACCTCAGGAAAAAGTTGATTGCAGGTGGGGCTTTTGGTTCCCACTGCTTTCTTTTTCACTTCAGTGAAGAGCTTTGCTTGAAATGTTTAGAGGCTAAGAGTCCAAATTTGATCTGCTTACATGGATAAATTAGGGAAGAATGGGATCCATTTTTGCTACTGGGATTGGGCTCACAGTTAGTGGCAAGAAGAAACTTCTGAATTTCCTTGACTTGTGGCCTCTCACTGTTGTGGCCTTTCCCGTTGCGGAGCACAGGCTCCAGACGCACAGGCTCAGCGGCCATGACTCACGGGCCCAGCCGCTCCGTGGCATGTGGGATCTTCCCGGACTGGGGCACGAACCCGTGTCCCCTGCATCGGCAGGCAGACTCTCAACCACTGCACCACCAGGGAAGCCCCCTACTATGCTTTTATATCATCTATTGATATAACACAATCCAAGTCTGAATTTACCTCTTTGATTTTTCTGAATCAGAGCCTTCTAGAACAAAAGGAATTCTAATTTTCAAAATGAACCAGAAGGTGTATTTCAGTGCCATTATATCAGCTACTATTTTTGCCCTGGAATACATTTAATGCAGGCAATCATTGCTTCATTTATTCCAACAAACATTAAGTGAGCACCTACCTTGTGCCAGGCACTCTCCTAAGTATGAGATTGCAGCATTGAATCAAACACAAAAAACCTAATAGAGCTTGAATTATAAGCATTAGTGAAGAAATATTTGTATGGGAGTAAAATAAGAAGATAATAATCACTGAGAGCTCAAATTTTCTTTTATGAGACCAATAGATCAGGAAAATGTCAGAGTTGAAAGCAAATGATTTGACAACATTTCTTATACATATCATATATCTTGTATATAAAGCAGAGAAATAAAGACTAAATTGTTGTACAGTTGGGGGTAATATTCAATAATTGTAATTAAAGAAAATAATTTCTAAATAACAACAATAGAGATATTTGCAGTGGCATTTTGATGACCTTGTTTTAGCCAATATTTTACAGTGTTTTTTAAAATGTGTAACATTGTATTTTATGTTGGAAAAGAAAAGTGCAGTGCAATAAAAACATAACTGAGATAGATTAAAATGAATGTGCAGAAGTTGCTAGGAAAGATAGATCTAAAATATACTCTGCACGTATATGAATCTTCCCATAAAATCCTCATTCTTTCCATGTCCTTCTCTCGATAGCCCCTCCCAGGTGTCCTATACACTGGCAACTTTCACTTTTCTCACTGTTTACTGAGTGATAAACAAAGCCTAGAGGATTTGAGGAAACACTTTTGGATGCTGGAAAATTACAGTTGAAATTCTAGCCTCTACCACATATCTGAGACATAGTAATGCAAGAAATGATGGTTGTTTTAATTTATGATTATTATCATCATCATCATTATTAATATTATCATTATTTTCTGGTATGTGGGCCTCTCACTGTTGTGGCCTCTACCGTTGCAGAGCCCAGGCTCCGGATGTGCAGGCTCAGCGGCCATGGCTCACGGGCCCAGCCGCTCCGCGGCATGTGGGATCTTCCCGGACCGGGGCACGAACCTGTGTCCCCTGCATCGGCAGGCGGACTTTCAACCACTGCACCACCAGGGAAGCCCTATCATCATTATTAATTAATATTTTCTTCTTCCCCATGCCATGGATTTAGGAATAAGATTCATTTACTTTTTTATCTCTAGTGCCTTATAGTGTCTGGAAAGTTCTAGGCTTTCAATAGATGTTTTCTGAGTGAATAAGTGAATGAGATAATATCCCATTTATAAATGATATAAAGTTTAAAAGAGGGTAGTTTTGATAAAATAACAAAGTCATGAAATATTACCTATTAGAATAGATCTAACAGGATAAAGTGTTATAAGAATAACTTAAATTTATAAGTATCTTTTAATGTTCAGGAGCAAATGGAACAGATATAGGATAGAAGGCATATGAATTACCTGAACAAATACACATCAGTACGAGGGGTGTGCTGAGTCATATGTAGTTGCATCAAATGAGATATGGGGGGTTTAAGTGGAGAAAATGGGTTAAGTTCTTAAAAATACAAAGCCTGAAAACGTTATTCCTGGGTTAAACCCTGGATTTGGAGAAACGTTAACTTACCAATGACTACATCAAAGTCAAGCATGGATTATTAGACACAGATGTGAAACAAGAAAATAAAAGAAGCTGCTCTTGGGTTTGCCTGGCCCAGGCAAGGCTTTGGCAGTATGACATTTTCCTCTTGTTGGAATTGTATGAAAGGATCCCTGGAAGGCAAATAATCCTAATATCTAACTTCTTGATAGATGATTTCTACAAGTGGATTTTCTTTCCTTGATGAATAAAACAGACTATACATGGGGGGAAGCACTGGGAAAGTTCATGAGAATAAGGCTCCTGTCCAAATGCTTTTCTGTGAATTTCATTGCATCTCTTAATGTAATGTTTTCCCGAAAGATGTCAGTATTGGTCACAGACCTGATCTCAGATTTTGACTGTAATACTTTACAGTAGGTGCGGGCTCTGTGCAACTTAAAACTCTAAGAGCAGGGATCTTATATATAAAACAGAGGTATGAAAACCTAACATTATTACAGAGATTAACTGAGATAATGGATTATTGTAAAGATTAAATCAGATAATGGGGGCAAAAGATTTAGCTCTGTACCTGACACAAAGAAGTTTCAAAATGGTCTCTACTAGTGTGTTTCTCTTCTCATCTGCTAGGGAAGATACTCATCCATAAGTGTAGCTTACCAGACAAGTGTCTTGTATTAGGAGTGTTACTCATGAAAAAGAGCTTTTTAAAAGTAGAACTGGATGGAGCTAAATAATTCTAACTTCAATAAAAGATATTTGGGGCAAAATAATTTTAATGCCAACAAGGTGCTTCAAAAATGAGAAGAGTGTGAGATTTTATTCAAATGGTGTGGAAAAGGCAGAGAATATCATTCAAGTATTGGAGGAAAAAGTAATCAGAGAGATGAGATTAAGATATTTTCCCTTCAAGGAAGGCAATATTGCTTGATATGGAGCAACAGATTTGCAGTATTCATTAGGATACTCTTTCTTTGATATATTCCTCCGGTAGGTTCTAATCACTAAGTCAACTTTGGAGAATTTTTATTAAAGTTTATCTTTTAAATTTATTTGGATAATTCTCTAAAATGTTGTCTTATATAGTAACTCTACATGCTTGTCCATGTATTCAAATATTATTTTATTCTCCTCAGTACAGTTATGTAGTTTGTGTCCAAATCCTTGTTCCTTGTTAATAAGATTTACTGTACCCTGCTGTTTACACTAAACCTATTGATTTGTGTGCAACATATCTGAATTTTCTCATTATTGATTCTGATAGTTTTTAGATTAATGTTCTCATTCTCCCTCTCTCTCACTCTCTCTCTCTCTCTTCTCTGCATTTGTCACACACACACCCCTCTCTGTCAGGCATTATTCTAGATACAGGGAATTTAAAAGTAAATATAGAAATAGAAATAAGGATGAGACACCTTTACTACTATTAGAATAGTTAAAATTAAAAATAGGACAACACAAAACTGGCAAGGATGTGGAGTATCAGCTACACTCATTCAGTGCTGGTAGGAATGCAAAACAACTCTGGAAGACATTTGGTAGTTTATTGCAAAACTAAATATACCTTCATCCTATTATCCAGCAATTTCAGTCCTTGGTTTTTACCCAAGTAAGCTGAAAACTATGTTCACACAAAAACTGCACACAAATGTGTATAGCAGCTTTATTAACAATTACCAAAACTTGGATGCAACTAAGATGTCCTTCAATAGATGAAAGGGTAAACAAACTGTGGTACATTCATACAGTACAATGTTTTTCAGTGATAAAAATAAATGAGCTATCAAGTTATGAAAAGACACAAGGAACTTTAAGTGTATATTGGTAAGTGAAAGAAGTTGATGTGAAAAATCCACATCCTGTATGATTTCAACTTTGACATTCTGGAAAAAAGCAAAACTATGAAGACTGTAAAAAGAGCAGTGGTTGCTAGGGGGCTGGGGGGAAGAATAGAGATGGCTAGGTTGAACCCAGTATAATATAATGATTCTGTATTATACTGCAACGGTGGATACATGCCATTCGACATATGTGAAAACCCATAGAATGTACAACATAAAGCGTGAGTCCTAATGTAAACTTTGGACTTTGGATAATAGTTATGATTCAATACTGGTTCATCACTGTAACAAATGTACCACAAAAATGCAAGATGTCTTGCCCTAATGCAAGATGTGTACAGGAGGACATAGGGGAACATTCTGTACTATGCTCAATTTTTCTGTTAACCTAAAACTGCTCTAAAAGTAAAATCTATTAATTAAAAAAAATGAATAAGATAGATCAGTTCCCACCCTCATGGCACCTGCATTATGGTGAAGGGAGTTAAACAATGAATAAAAAAATGAATGCAGAGGTTGATCAATGAGGATTGAGGAAAGTATGCACTCTCTCTCAATAGACTATGGTTTTGCATTGGGTTGGAGACTTTTAGAGGTCATGGTTAAAGTTCTCTCTGTCACACTTAAGCTGAATTAAGATCAGCTGTTTCTCAGAGAAGTTTGCATCTACTAGTTTTACTCAAAACTACCTTCGCAACATGAATTTGAGAAAACCTGGCTTAAAACAGGAGAGTTTCTAACCAGTTTTGCTGCTTCTTCACCTACTCATTTCCAATTCTTGAAAGACAAGAAGTGATATTTTGAAAATATTAATTAGATTATATCACTTCCCTGCTTTAAAAATCTTTGTATGGTTTCTCATCTAGAATACAGTATTCCAACAAGACCTCCAAGGACCATTGCTAACTGGAACTTCCTTCCTTTTCAACTTAGCCTCACTCTACCCTCTCTTATGCTTCATTAAAATGCCATCCTCACTAAGCTCCCACCTGGACCCTTTTTACCTTCAGATACATTAAGCTCTTCATGACCTCAGGGCTTTGCACTTGCTCTTCTTTCTCAGGATTTATTGCCCAAGTGTTCTTCTCTGTGACACTTATCTCCTTTCTTGCCTTTTCCCCTTTAGTGTTCAAACTTGCAATTACTTTTATGTGATGTTAAGTGTTTGCATTTCTAACCAGAATATAATCTTCATGAGGGCAGGGATTTTTGTCCCTTTTGTTCATTGTTCTATTTTCAACACCAAAGCAACACTTGACCAGTAATGACACTCAATAAATACTTGATGAATGAATGAATAAGAGCATAGTTGATATTTATAAAATGCCATCTTTTTTTGTTAAAATTATAAAGAGCTTTAAGCATCACCTTATTTTAAATTCTCTCCGAATATATCATACAGCTACTACATAACTCACAAAATTGTATTTTCTTTTCCTAGATTTATAAATGCTTTTAAATATAGGTATTGTTTTCCATTCACTGAAATCTACCCGGGGCTCACATTGAAGTTTGTATTGTGCCAATCATTCTGTTCACTACTGAGAGTGAATAAAATTTTAACTTTTAATATAATAAAGGAAATAGAGAGACTCTCTATATAATTTTTATTCCAAAGTTAGACTTTTAGAACTAGGGTTTAGCCTTTAAAATTTAAATGAAGTATTCTATTCAGTTTTGCATAAGACGGTAAATATAAAGAATGCATTGATTTAGAGTGAAGTCATTTAAGAGAGTTTAGTGAGTATAGGATTTTTTTATGTGGATTATTATTGACAAACTAGGGTAATTGGTATTATAACAAAATATATTTTTTGCTGCAGTAGTCAGAGACAGAATATTGGGTTACCTTTTGGAGTACTTTGGTTCAACTCAAATGAAACCTACTCTAGTGAATTTAAGGAAAAAAAGGTAGATATATCACAAGAATGGTGAGGAGCTGGTCAAATTAAAGGAAACCCTGAAAAAACAGACCTTGGCTAGGACAGATAATATGGCAATATCAGGAAATTTTGTGTCAGGAATTGGGTTCCAACCAACTTCTGTGTTTCTCCAATAGAGAATCAGACTGAATTGAGGCTCATTCCTACACCCAGGAGAATTGTGATTGATCAGTCCTGCCTGATGCCCTGGAATGTGGGAGCAAAAGCTGGAAAGCAAGACAGAGGACCATATTCATAAAGGATGGGGAAAGTGTGTCAAGCCAGCCAAACAAAAGAACCCATTCTGCTGATTGATTAAATAGGCCAACGTCTGTACCTAATGCAAAGAAATCACTGAAAAGAGAACTAAAACACCAATTCATAGAGTTACTATTATAATGCCTGAAAAGCAGGGGTTTTGATTTTATTTTTGTTTCGTTTGAGTCATATTTAGATGTCTGATAACTTTTAAAACTCAGAAATACTTGTGGATCTAATAAAGCTGGAGATGCCTACCTACAGTCAACTCAGGCAAAAATTTGAAGATACAACCTAACAATATTCCTGATCTTTGTTTGATAGGTAATATTGCAAAGCTTTGCAAGAGAAAAAAATGACCTCTATTTGTTTGGGGGAATGTCTAAGATTAAAATTTCATTATAATCCCAATGAAAATAAGATTTTCTGGTGTTCATCTCCCTAACTTTTAAAACTTTGGCAATTGTAGCAATCTTACCATTGTTAACTCTCACATTCTGAGTAAACATAGTATTGCCCTGCTTATATCTGTCACGTACAAGGATCACTCCCATGTCTGTAACTTTTCTCAGTGCTTGTATGGTTATAGGGAGAGTTTTTCTCATAGAAATAAAAAAATCAAGTGAGCCCTTTCCTATATTAATGTGTTTCCTCCCACTGTCTACAGTTTTATTTATGTGAATGTCCATGAAATGGTTTCTTTGGTAACCAAAAGTAGCCTGGATCTGAGTGGGTATAGTACAGGTTCACACTTTTAGGCATCAATTGCTTTTAAAAATTAACTGTTCAAAGGAATAGTCAGTAAAACACATGAAAAATGAATACCAATTTTGCTACAGAATTGACATCTTGCTAGTGTTTTTCCATTTGAATATTTTAGCATCTTGCTACACACTAGATACTCTTGTAATTAGTTACAATCAGAGAAAATTGTTATTTATTATAGATGCCATTTTAGGAAGCTATGGTAGTGAAGCAGTTTTGCTTTCCAAATCCATTTACAATTAATTGCAATATTCTATAACTATCATCTGAGTAACATCTAACACTCAAATGTTTAATGATACCAAATCACAGGATAAACAAAACGAAACTCAATGTGCCATCATGTGCCAGGCTGCCACAGGCAAAGGCTAAAATAAATGTCAGAGGAAATGAAAAATTGACTGATTTTAGTACAATCAAATATGTTTTAAACAGCAGCTGATTATCATTGTTCATTATGAAATACTAGCAAAATGTCTTCATTCTGATTTCTAGCTTATCTCTGTGGCCCTATTTCACATGAAAATAGTAAACAGTATCTCCTGCTGAATTTACTTTTATTGAACTGTTGTTTCTGTTTTATCCAACTGTTCCCTAGACTCTCCCAGACCCCTTTGTCACACCATGTTTGTTATCTAAAATATTTGGTTTTAATGAAATTTTATATGCAATATTATCACTTTGGTAATCAATGTACGTCACACTTCTGAAATTATAAAATATAGGCTGCTATAAGAGCTAACCAAAGGATGAAGAGAGGTTAATGGATGGAAACTGATAACAGCATGTTAATTTAGAACCTCTTTGGCACCTTAGTGATCATTTTAATAATTATATATGTTTTTCTATCCAACCTCTTAACATTGCCATGCAATTCAGGTAGTAAATAATAAAACTCTGTCAAGCTCATATCCTTCTGTTTTTTCTGGACAGTTTCTCTAAAATATTATAATTAAATTGACTCTGTTTCCCTTGCCAGGAACACTGGAATGACAGCTCATCTGGTGTTTCTATTACATCATCAGCTTCTCCTCCCACCCCCATCCCTTCACATGCAATGCATTGTTATTGGCAGGCTTTGAGTAACTGTCAAAATTACTGAATAACTCTGTCCTATTCTCTTAATAAAATGCTTAAAACACCAGCTCTACTTTCTCTCTGTGGCATTCATTACTCACATTATCTGCCACTACATTTTGAGATTAACTATCAGAAATTAAAAGATTGAAAAAAACCCTCATTCAAATAAACATCATTTCTGACGCTGGGTCTCTCACTCCTTTTTCTTTCCCTTTCTCTCTTCCTTCCTTCCTTCCTTCCTTCCTTCCTTTCTTTCTTTCTTTCTTTCTTTCTTTCTTTCTTTCTTTCTTTCTTTCTTTCTCTTTCTTTCTTTCTTTCTTTCTTTTCTCTTAATCTGATATGTTGAAATTATGCTTTATACTGACAAGGATATTCTCTCACCTTGTAAATATTTCCTCAGATTTGAAATTCTGTGGAAAATAATGTCTTTTGAGTTAGTGCCTATAAAAGAAGATTCCTTTGCCTTGATTATGTAAGATCCAAATGTTGAGGAAGATCTTATCTGCCGTGATCTGGCAAAAATTTATTGGCCACATATTTTTCTTCCGTTCTTTTACTGACATACAAAAAAATAACAATTTAAAGTATCAGCATATTCTGAGATATAGTTCTAAAGGTCTGCAAATTCTATGCATTGAGTTAAAAGGCAGTCATCTAGATGATCCAGATTACTATTACACAATTTCACTTAGAACTGCCTCATACATGAATTCTGCCAGTGCTCATGTTGGCAATGGGTTTCAACTTATTGTATTACCAAACAGTTGCTCAAACAGAGGTTTCAAGGAGTTTCTAGCAGGAAGCATAGTTGGCATATTGAGTCTTAAGGCACAGCATTGATGAATATGCCAAAAACAAAACAATTTGAGCTAAGTAATCTATTTCTTATTCAGGTCAATGATCATTCCAACTGGATCATTGCATGGATGTTTAGCAACATATGACAAATGAATTTTTCTTGTTTCTTCTAAACAAGGGAAAAGAAAGGATTAGGAGATTTAAGCAGAGAGCCTGAGTTGGGAAAGAATTGATCATTGATATGAAGCTGATAAGAAGCCAGTAGATCAGGAGTAAAGTGAGCTGGGTGGATAATACTACCAGATAAGCTAGGATATAAGCTGGATGCAGTTTAAGCAGGGTCTTATAAAACAATTTTAATTTTATCCTAAAGGATGAATAAGTTAAAGAAGGCTTTTTAATATTGAAAAGCAATATCTATGTTCAAAACATCACTTTGCTATTGAGAGGAAAATGGATTAGAAGGGTAATGAGAATGGAACCATGCACATTAAGGAGGTTATTGCAGGGCTGAGGAGAGGTGGGGTTTTGAGCTGGGAAGATGATAGTGGAGCATGAATAAGTGGAGATTCCAGATATATTGCAGAGAAAGAAATAATAGGGCCAATAGAGGAGATACTGGAGTTAGGAAAGGGAGGGACAAGATGACTCTAAGGCTTGTGGGTTGAGTAGCTTCCTGAATAGTCACATCATATAAACCAGGTGGTAAAAGATGGGACATTGTTGAGGAACTCCGAATTTAGATGTTGGACCAAGAGTGAGAAACAAGGAATAAAACACTGAGAAATGGACAGTGAGGCAGAAGAAAAACTAGGAAAACATGGCATCATGAAAGTCAAAAGAGAAGATTCCAAGAAGAAGTGATGAGTGGTATCAAAGGTTACTGAGAAGTAAAAGGAAGTGAGGACAACAACAAAATTCTCCTGGATATGGGACATGTAGATCACAGAGATGTCTAGAGATCTTGAATCACTTTCCTTCACTTTTACTGTAAGAGTTTGTGTGGTAGTTATATTTCAGAGTGAATGGGAAGTGAGAAATTGAAGCTTTTGTGTATGGACAACTCTTTTGTTCAAACCAGTTTTGAGTGCAAAAGATGCTGGAAAGAAGATATAGTGTCATGAGAAGGTATTCTTAGAATAAGACATAGTAGAGCACACTTGGTTCTAGTATGAATAATCCAGAAAAAGAAGTTAAAGATGTAGGTCAAAACAGAGACACCTCTAAGAGAGTGAAATCCTTGAAAAAGTTATAGAAGATGGGACCCAGAGCCCAAAAGGGATTATCGACCAAGCTTACGAGAATAGATGCATACTGTTGTAATTGGAGGTACCAGAAATAAATAAGGTTGCTAACTGAATTTGTGTGTGTTGAGGGGGTGATGGTGTAAATAAAGGATTTTTAAGGAGAATAAGAGGGAGGGGATACTTAAGAAACAAGGCGTTTCCAAAAACTGTTGAAATTTTTTGATGTTTTGATCAAGCATTTAAAGTGAAACTGCTCAGATAGTTGTATGATCTTCTTTAGGAATATTAAGATTCTCTCATGCACTAAAGGAAAAAGATGTTATTTGGTGTCATCTAGGGATGATTTTTTTTTTTTTTTACTGGAGTGTAGAGGAACAAGAAAGAGGTAAGGAATTAAAGGTTTTCAGTGGAGCAACTATAATAATTGATCATGAAATGTAACCTGGGAAAGGAGAGACATGCAAATAGGATAAGGCTATTGATAATAAGAAATTGATAGAATCGATGGATTGGGCATTTTGATGAGGTGACAATATTGTTGATATGTGAATATAATAAGCAAGTTAGAAAGATAAGAGATGACAGTAGAGAAATTGGATATTTCAAATTAAGATATTTTGGGTGATAAAAATATGTAAATTATAATTATGGAAGTAGAACCTGGAACTGAGTGGAAGTAAAAGTTACTTGACCTCCAGAGGTACAGGATGAGGTTTGTTATAAAGAGATACCTACATGGATTTTGGACTCACCAAGAAACACTAGGATTTAAGAGTTAGAGTCTTTAACATAAAGAGATGGGAAGGGTGTTGGTATATAGCAGGATTAAGGAAGAAGGATATTATTCTTGAAAGCATGTGGCTCAAAGAGGCAGGTCTTCTTCTTGTTGTTGCCCTAGAGGAGGAAAAAGAGGAAGGAATTGCTTAGAGGAGGCAACTGAGCAAGGAGAACACTTTCCACATTTTCTGTCCCTGTATCATTAAAGGACATAAAACAAATCAAACAACTCAGATTCACACAGTGAAAGTCAGTTTTCAGTTAGCATACAAAAATGGTGGAGGTAATATGGGGTCGAAGGTATAAGGACGTTTACCAATAATAGTTAATATTTACATTTACTTTCTGATTTAATTATCATAGTCACCCAACAAGGTAGAAGCTCTGATTTTCTCTATTTTACAAGTGAGGAACTCGTAGCACTAAAATGTTGAATAACCTTCCCAAGGTCACATATCTAGTAAGTATTGGTGCCATGATACAAAATCAAGCCATCTGACTTCAGATTCTGAGCTGCAAGTCCATCTGTCCCAAAAAACTGAAAGACTGGCTTTCATCTGGAAGTATACACTACCAAAAGAAGATAACACTGGGAATGATGATGGGATGAATGGAGAGGCTACTCTTAAGGCAGCAACTGAAATACTAAGAATGTGAGGTCTGATAGTTCAATCCTCAGTTGGAGGAGAATGAATATAATCAGTTCTATAACAGTGGTTGAAGCTTATTTCATCATGGCAGGGATGCTTCTGGAATACCTACTTTCTAAGTTGCACATATGGATGACTTAATCACAGAAAGCTGGGTAAAAGTTTTAGAGTGCAGTAGACATTTCTAGTCCTCACAAATATCTCACAAATACCTTTTCTTTTTGGTCATATGAGAAAATATACTTTCAGCCTCCTTGCAGTTAGGAATTGCTACATGATTAATTCTGTCCAAAGAAAAGTGAGATGTGGGGATGTGTAGTTCTTCTAAGCTAAGGCACTTGAAAGTCTCCAAGCAATTCTCCAGGTATTTTTCTTCCAACGTCATGGCAAAAAATGGAGGTCTCACTGGACCAATGACCAAACAGCAGAGAGAAATAATTGAGTTGCCTGGTAGTTGCTGCCATGGAATGCTACAGGAAGGAGAGTTATCCTGGAGAGTCACCTCCTTTGACAGGGGGACTATGGTGTTGTCACTGAGATAGTCTAACTGGTCCTCAAAAACAGAGGGAGTGACAGGAAGGACCAGATGCAGAGAACAACATGGAAATAGGCACCAAACTTAGAATGAACAAGTAGCCCTTTTCTAAAAATCAGTGAAAGAGATTTTTCTTTTCTTGTTTTTAAATTAATTTTTATTGGAGTATAGTTGCTTTACAATGTTGTGTTAGTTTCTGCTGTATAGCAAAATGAATCAGTTATACATATACATATATCCAC
Source organism: Orcinus orca (assembly GCF_937001465.1). NCBI lineage: Eukaryota > Metazoa > Chordata > Mammalia > Artiodactyla > Delphinidae > Orcinus > Orcinus orca. The sequence continues at coordinate 169,994,765 of NC_064561.1, read as the reverse complement.
TCCTTTTTAGATTCTTTTCCCATATAGGTCATTACAGAGTACTGAGTAGAGTTCCCTGTGCTATACAGTAGGTTCTTATTATTTATCTATTTTATATATAGTAGTGTGTATATGTCAATTCCAATCTCCCAATTTATCCCTCCCCTCCACTTTCCCCCTTGGTAACCATAAGTTTGTTTTCTACATCTGTGACTTTATTTCTGTTTTGTAAATAAGTTCATTTGTACCATATATTTAGATGTCACATATAAGCGCTATCATCTGATATTTGTCTTCATCTGTCTGACTTACTTCACTGATTATGACATTTTCTTACTCTGTTTCTTCTCAGATCACCTGCTATGGTACTGCATATTGAACATCTTTTTTTAGTAACCTTCTGTTTTTTCATGGAACACCTCACATCTCCAGAAATTATAATTTAGGAAATGCTTTTCTAAATCTCATTTTTAGTGTGTTCAATTACTATATTAACTACAACTGCAACTCCTAATTATCCGTTCTTACTTCAACTAGATAAATACCCAGAAAGATGATGAACACAGGTGAGGAAGAGATTAGAATGTCTTACATTTTTATATATTTCTCTCTCAGGAGATCCAAACTACTTCAAGGAGAGGTTTAATCCATCCATCCGTTAATCCATGCATATGTGCTGATTGGCTGAGTTACTAGATAACAGAAATAAAGGGTGCTTGAATAATTTGCTTCTCAAGGAGTTTCAAGGAAAACTGCAGCCTAATGGTATGGCTTTGGATTATATATAGTATAAAGTCATCCAACAATATAGTGGAAATTATTCCTACCAATAAGTGTGTTTTTGGTTGTCAGTCACAGTGATTACATTTATAATTTTAAATCTGTTTATAAATCACACCAATACTCAATTTATAGAACACTATAGAAATAAAAATACATAAGCAAAAGTATTTACACAGGCAGACAATATTTTCTTGCTCATGATAAGTTTATATTGTTTTTAGGAAAAGATAAACACATGAGAAGTTAAGTCATATTAAATATGCTCCCACAAGAACTCTTGGTAAATTCCAAAGAAAGACCAGGAAAGGGGAATGTTTCTCTCGTCATTCTTACCAGTCCCACTGTGGCTTGTGGCTTGTGATTGTTCTGTAAGAGAAAAGGACTTGCTAATATTCTTGGTCAGAGATGGAGAAATGGATTTTAAAGAGATTACAAGTAGAAATAATCTACTTCTGTGCTCCAAAGGACATGATCTCTCTATTCTCCTACTTTTTTCTTTTCTGTAATGATTTCTCACATTTTCTGTTCCCCCATGTCACAAAGATACCTAAAAAGTGATGTCTCTCTGTTTTCTACCTCCTCTGGGTAGTAGAACAAGTTAGGATTTCCCAAGGAAAGCTGGTTCTCTCTCTCTTTCATAATCTCCTTCTTTCTCTCTATTTTTGTCAGTGTAGGACTTGGAGATTCCTGGAAACATGGCCACAGTTCTCTCTTGGTCTTTAACCTCTAGGATGAGCAGCAAGTAAGTGGTCAGAGATTTAAGACACTCAATGCTGAGTGGAATCACAGGGAAGCATTCAATGCGGAGCAGGAGATGAGAGCTGGAGTAGGACAGGCAAATAAGAGGTGGGAGAGTATTTTCAAAATACAGAACAAGAAGTGAAACTATATAATTAAATAGGCATAGGAGCAGAAAAAACTCTGACACAGTATTTGGGGCCCTGTAGAGAATTGGGTGAGGAAATATTTAAATATACAGCCTGGAGGTGAAATGTGAGCTTATAGCAAAAAGAGCGAACTTCCTGCTAGGCAATGAGTCAGTATACCTTTTGTCACCACACACTCCTCTCCAACTCCTGTACAGTTTCACTTTATGTACATCAAAAATATTCTCAGGAAAGTGTTTTATACTCCCTCTCTCCACTTTTTTATTTCTCATCCACTTTTCAACCCACAATGTCTAGCTTCTTCTCATTGCCCTATCAAAAGGTCATATGACCTAAGTGGTCCCAATTCCTCGTATGATGTGATCTCTCACCTTCATCCCAACCTTTATGTTTCTTAAAACACTCTACCACCCTGAATTTTTTAACACCTTAGATCATTGTTATAACTACTAATTTAATGATCCTCTCCCTTCTCAAATTCCTACGATAGAGCGCCTTGTAATACTTGGCTTCTAAATGTTAGGATTGCTAGCACTGGGTTTAGGATCACATCATCTTTTATATCTACCTTCTTGCCCATTCTTTAATGCACTAAAAAATCTTAAGTGTGTCTCTCAGCCCAGACTTTCACACTTCTGACTTTTTATGTCCAACTTCTTACACAATGCCTCTCCATTTTATTTTACCAATACCTAACCTATTTATCTCACAGTGGTCATCATCTTACCCAGACACTCAAGTTAACAGTCAAGAATTAATCTGGCTTCCTCATTTTTTTAAACTACATACTGAACTAACCATTTCTTAGTTTGACTTCCGAAATACATCTTAATTCCACTACTTGCTTCTATCTCCACTGCCAGAACATCACTGAAAGCCTAATTAACTTTCACCAGGACTCCTGAAATAGCCTTCTTCTATGTGATCTCCTTAGATCCACCCCAATCCTCCTATAATCTCTTCTTTACCAAATGTCTCCACTCAGACTTTTAAACATCCATCAGACCATGCCTTTTTTTTTGGCTTAAAAGTTTCCATTGGTTTACCATTAGAAAAAAATTCAAAGCCCGTTTCAATGTCTACCATGCTCTGTTTAATCTCTCTCAACCTTCACTTCATAGCATCTTCCATGGTTCACTCTAAGCTTCAGTCATACCCAAGCTTTCCAAATACTCCCAAATTCTTTCCTACCTCAGACCTTTTGCTGCTCCCTGCACCTAGAGTTATACAAGCTCTTGTCCAGTGTTATAGCACCTACTTATTTCCTCTATAGTGCCTACAATTTTCAGAACTTAATTCACATGAAGTTTAATTCATATGAAGCTATCATTTATTATTCATTTTCCACATTAAAATGTAAGCTCATTGAGTGCAGGAACCTCACTGGTTCTTACTTACCACTTTATTTTTAGAGCCTAACAAATTGTTTGGTAGATGGTCGAATCAATATTTCTTGAATGAATGAACATTTGTTGTAAGGCAATGGATCATACTGTGGATGGTTAAGGAAAACATTTTCAAAATGATTAATCACTTTCCAGCTTAAATTTCTAATTTTTCTTTTTTAAAAAGTTAAAATTAAATAAATGTCAAACTTGTTACTATTATTTATATTTATTTTTGCTCTCAGGATATTTGGCATTTTACTTTTAAAGGATCATTTTTATTTATTTATTTATTTATTTATTTTTGCAGTACGCGGGCCTCTCACTGTTGTGGCCTCTCCCGTTGCGGAGCACAGGCTCCGGATGCGCAGGCCCAGCGGCCATGGCTCACGGGCCCAGCCTCTCCGCGGCACGTGGGATCCTCCCGGATCGGGGCACGAACCCGTGTCCCCTGCACCAGCAGGCGGACTCTCAACCACTGCGCCACCAGGGAAGCCCGGGATCATTTTTATTAATATGCTATTCTGTCAGTCATCCATTTATTGGATCCTCAGTAACACTGTGGTCAACAGCACTTACAAACGGGTACAGAGTATAAAAAGATGCATCATATACTAGGTTGAAAATTCAATAAATACTGTGTATTACCTTGCTCTTTCTCTAAAAGCAATTAGGTGTTTTATAATATTTGCTTAAAGCCTAATGAGTATCAATGCTTCTTTTCACTTTTTATGACTTCTTAAACATGAATTTGAGCACAGGCCTTCTGTGTTAAACAAATGAATAAAACAAATTATTGATACTTCAGGGAAAAACTCACTCAAAATGCAAATTTAAAGACAGATACATGTGAGTGTAAAAAGTATGTGTCTACATATATTGCACACATACATATATATGAAGAAATAAGATTCAGGATTTCCAAGGCAGGTAAAATAGATAACTTTTCAGGTCCTTTCAAACCTTGAAATACAGCCTTTGATGAATTGTATCTATTGTCTAAGAGTGACCAGAAATCACTGAGATCAAGTGAACATTTTCACTTGTTTGATTCAATTGATTCTGTTTTAAAAACAGATTGAAATTCAACAAATTCACTCAACTGTTCGGATGCCTGCTGCGTACCAGGCTGGGTGCCAGGTAATAATGATTCCAAGATGAAGGAAGCATATGCCCTGCCCTGGGGCATTTCATAATCATGTAAATGAGACTGCCACGGCAAACAAAATAGGCACTGTATCTATAATATGAGAAAATTTAAGGTTCAGACATAATAGATGAAAAGACGTCTGTGTAGATTTACTTTGTGTGGTAAGGAAATGTTATCAGAGAGGTTTACTTCATGCAGCACAAGTAATACTCTAATTCTAATCACTGGGGTATTTCACCTCTCAATTCAGTTAATGAAATGCTCTGCTTTACATTCTTACCTATTGGTCTAGCTTTTATTTTTCCAAGGATCTGAGGATATGACCATCAGTCCCTTATTCCTCCAGGTCCGTTCAGTGTCACCTCATACTCAGTCTAATTTGTGAATAAAGCTCAGTGGTGTCCTAGAAACCCCCCTTTCACCAGTGATGGATAGGTTAATCTCACTGTGCCAAAATCTATATCCAGTACCCTGGAAAGCTGAGTATAAGCAAAGATGCAGTCTTTTGCTTTAATCCCCTCCTGAATTATTTTGGTCCATGTGACAGCCCTTCTGTGAAGAGGGAGTTTCCTCTTCCCTCTACAGTTTCTTCTTTGGGACTAGAGATCTCCTTTATGAGGCATCCATTTGCTTATGTCTAGACAGACTTTCTCTTTCCAGCTCTCTCCTTCATGACAACCTTATTCCCAGAATTGTCAGCATTTGCTTTATTCCTAAAATTATGGAATCATTCCAAAATAAAACAGCATTTTCAACTTAACCTAAGCATCTCTATTTCTAGAAAGATCTGTTTAACACTCCATAATATCATATTGTTTCCATTAGAATGTCATATAATTTACTGGACCCATTTAAATATTAAGTACAAGGTTACCACACATTGTAGGACATTATTATGATGTATTGGTCATGATGCAAACAGTTGAACAGTCCTAACCCTGACTATTTGCTTGACGTTTTTCCTTTTCCTCTGTTCTGCCTCTGAGTTTCCAGTATACCCAAGCAGCTGTATATGCATGAGTAACAAGTAACAATCCAAAGGAACTGTTTCAATCATTATCAGGTAGGAAAAAAAAAGAGTATTATTTAATTACTAATTTAAAATTCATTCTAATAGGGTAAGCTATGTTAAATAATTTATATGTTCAATGTACTTTTAGTTTATGAATAAAATAATTCTTGAAAAAAACAAGTTGTAGACTTTGTTGTACTTAAAATGATGATTTGACTTTTGGGAAATTTGTAAATCTTATAGACATAGACCTCAAATAGGTTGTGAAAAAGTTTTTTTGGATGTGTGTGTGTTTGTTTTGTTTTTTGGTTAACACCTCCTAATACTTAATGTGTTCTGAGCACTAATGATGTTTTGAAATTTGCATTAAGATGCCTTCTTGTTAGTGAGAACATGATTAACTGAGGAATGGAAGACACAGTGTAAAATAGTGGAAAGGACATCAGGTTTGTTATCATGAGGTTCTTTTGTCTTTTCTGTTTATTCAATAATTCTTAATGATTTGGAAGTTACGTATCGCTTTGAAAAGCTAATAAAAATATAGGCTCTCTCCTCATTAAAAAATATATAAATATATATAGTCTGTGGCAATTATTAAACCGTTGTCTCTCAGCTTCAACACTATTCTCTATGCACTGCTTGCTGATTGAGGAGCTGGAACTCGGACCACTGCATTTCTGCTCTGTCAAAACTGTCTCTCTGTTTGCCTCTGCCAATAAAGGTATCAGAGGAAGCTTGCAAGTCTGGAGGAGGAAGAGACTTGTTCCTTCCTCTCTGCCTTACATGGGCTTCCTGTCTGCTTGTACTTCCTGTGAGCATCACTGCTACATCTTCTCACCCTGGAAGCAGCAGCTATTTTTGTAGCAGCGGCTGAATGCAGTCAGCAATTCTGCCAGCAGTTGCAGAATCAGCTACATCTTGCCTTCCACCCAGGGACACATGTTTAGCCCCTCCTGAGAAGTCTGGTTTTCGGCTCCCAGAGACCCCTCCTTTAAGTCTCTAAGTTGCTGCCACTATCTCATTGTTTCCTGAGCATTTGGGCTTGTGGTTGTTTGTTTTTTATAGTTGTTACCTTCATGATAAATGCCCTAGCATCTTCTTCTCACCCTTTATACTTAGTTAACAATTCCTTAATTCTTTCCATTCAGGTAGCTGGTGTGTTTTCAGTCAAATAGGCTCTGGCTGATATACATTTTCACAAAAACAAAAACATTTTTCTTCTATTTTCAGAAGGTTAATTTACCCTAGGTTAAGAAGTGCTTAATCAGTGGATCTCTGAATCTGTGTCTGTTCTAAAATTCAGTGATTCTTAAGGGTATATGATTGGGGACATAATAAAGACAGGAAATGATCAATGAAAATATTAGTGAAAATACAAGAAATAATATGTGAAGATGTAAAACAATCATCAAGACCATTCTGTACCTATTTTGAACTGGAAATGGATTAAAAACAGAAGGCATTATTCATAGGGAAGTAGAAGACTAAAAGGAAAGTTTTTATGTGATGGAAGTGGGGGGAGTAGTCTTGGCATATGGTCCATAGGCATAGAGTACAGATTTTGACCAGCTGAAGGCAACAGGAAGCAGATTAGTGAAAAAAAATCTTTCAGAAAGATTATAAGTGCATGTAATAGAACTGCAGAGGAAAAGTTTTTAAAATAACCAGTCACCTGTGGAGTCACTCTTGATATGCCACAGAATTTCTTATCGTAGCAATACAGTTGTTCAAATTTAGAACCCAAAATAGATTTCTTACAATATTCTGGCAGTAATTCCTGCACATCCGTAACTGTCAGTAAATTGCATTGTCACTATTAGGAGGTGGCTATCAGCACATTGCTTTTATAACAGAGGAATTCCCATTTGTGATATCTCAATTCTTCTAATTCCTTCATTTTTTTTCTGACAGTAGAAAAGGGTCACCATACATATATAGGGTTAGGGGCCAGAGGTTGCAAAAAAGTGAAAACCAAAATCTAGCCCCTTTCCTCTGAGAGCCCAATTCCAAGTAAGGGAGACAGAATCAAGTTTAACAAAACTTGAATAAGCCACATAAGAAATTAAAGGGAGAAATTAGTGCTAGAAGTAAGAGTGGTCACACTAATGACTGATCATTCTCATTGACTTTCCAAATATAGTTTCAGGCCTGGGGATAAGAAGGCTCTTTGAATTATCCATCTCATTGTTGCAACTCACTGTTGAAGGTAACCTGCTGCATTCAGTGGGATAAGAAAGAACAAATTTGGAAAGTCTTATTCTGCTCTTTAGTCCAGGTCATGGGGGATGGGACTGAGTGATGAAAAGCTCCATGCCACCATCCTTAGGGCAGCACAATTCAAAGTGACTGCCACTGAATGTGTTTCTGCTCCCTTAACTATTATAAAGAGGAAAAAAATATACCAAAAAGAGAAACGTTTAGAAGGGAAACCCAATCAGTACATATATTACTGCAAAGAAAACACTCCACTACTTCCTAAGTGACAATGGAGAGGATAATAAGCTGGTTTTATTATATTAGAGACTGGTTTATTTAATTTAATTTAATTTTCCCCCACTGATTGGGGAGCAGGTGGTGTCATCACTTTTCTTACCGTACTTTGCATCCCTTCCTGTCCTCTTTAGTCAACTCTCTTGAGTCAACACCTTGGATCCATCTATAGCAAGGTCCAAGCTCTGTGGTTCAACATGGTAGTCTCTGCTCACTTGTGATTACTGAAGTTTAAGTTGGTTTAATTAAAAACATTTCTAAAGAAAGTTTCAGTTTCTCCATGGCATTGGCTAAATTTTAAGTGTCCAATAGCCACATGTGTTTAATAGCTGCATCTTAGACAAGCCAACATCCATCATCCTAGTGTTCCAAAGAAACCTTCTATCATTTCAGAAAGTTCCCTTAGACAGTGTAGACTCTAAAGCATTAGCCTAATAAATATTCTGTGAAAGTGCCTTTCTTCCATTTTTCATCCCTATTAACCTAGTGTGATAAAAATTAGCGCTTTTAACAAATTTTTTCCCTATTTGCATGGGAGGAACAGAAGATTTATTAATGTCTCCAGCAGCATATTCAAAGCTTTAGAGCTGAAGGGTTACAGTCTAGTCTGGCAGACAAGATATTTTCCAAAGCATTGATACAGAAGATTTGGGAATCATTTTCAGGGACTTGCCTTATGAAGTAGTAGTGCCACCAAGTGTTGGGTGAAAGAGGTTAAATTTTTGAAAAATACTTGATAAAAATTCAGACTTAAAAGGATTAACAGAATTAACCATAGTGGCCACTAAGCCTGTACAGAATCACATTTCAAAGACTCATATATAATTATTCATTTATTTTAGAACATAGTAAGAGTAGATATAGTTACAAATATCCTGTGCTTAATATCCTTTTTATTCTAGATAAAAGAGAGATACAGCGTAACAATTTGGAATAGCTTGAGGGTTTTCTCCTGCACTTTGGCTCAAGTATGTTTAGATACCCTGAAATGTACAACACTGAAATTGTATGTGGCATGCATCTAAGAAAGAATTTTTTAATCAGTGGCATTGCCTATGAGCTTCTATATCTTTCTGGTTCTTTATTTCCCCAATCCCCACTACCTACCTTCTCTTCCTTCACACCTTGTAGATAACAGTCTTCCTCTGTGGAGATTTTCATGTAAATTGACTTGCATTTTATGACTGTAAAAACCGTAGAGAGAAAAATGGTGATTTTTATCTACTGTGTTGTCTTTGTCACAGATTGAGGGAAAAAAAGCCCAGGGTTTCTCCACCTTATTTATAACTGCAGAAAAAACCAATTTTACTTGTCCTCCGTTGCCATGGTTACAAGCTTTCCCATTTCAACAGGTCAATACAAGCTTTCAGTTTACATAAGGTCGTGGGTAATTCATCTCAGCATTGCAATAATAAAAAACCTGCTCTTCTCTCCTCTTTCAAAAGAATAATCTATCAAACCCCTGAAAGTACAATTAGTTCTGATTTCCATAATTTATTATTCTCATTCTCATTCTCTTGTTTTCGGCTTTGTGCTTAGGTTCAAGTACTCCAAAATAAGTGGTTTTGGTTGTATAGCAAAACAGTTCTGTATATTACTGGAGCTCTAAACTGGCTATTTTGCTAACAATACTCCATTTATTTTATGACAAATATATTCAACAAAGCTAGCATTTAATTGGACTTCACTTAAAAAGTATAATATAGGTCAGATGGGAGAAATTTTGGCCAAGTACTAAAACATCTGCTGATACATTGTTCTCATTGTTCACCAGCTACAGGTATGTTGTTGGTTTTTATTATGCCCAGTAAAAGAGAATAATGGAAATCATAACGTTAACTACATTGAAACTATTGTCAGGTGGAATTCAGCTTCTTTGGGAACAAATAAAAGACTTTGAGTTGAGATAATGGGGGAGGAGGAATGAGAATCCTTCTAATGAGAGGCAGAGAAAAGATTATCCATTATGTGGGAGAACCAAGGTATGAATAGATTTAAAAATCATGTATGTACATGCATGTACACAATATATACATATATGGCCTTTTCTTAGAAAGGGGATGATTTTATATTCATATTTTTTATTTGCATAAAATAGGTATCAGATGGGTAACAAAAGAGAGCACTAAGGAGTACTGAGGACTTTGGTGAACTGGAAGGCCTCATTCATATAAAAATGTTCAGACTGATGTTTTTCAACGTTATAGTAGCTAAAATGGTAGTATGACCATATACCCCGTATACCTGGGACTGTCAAGTTTCATGCCTGTTGTCCCTTTCAAATGCATCTGGGTTTAGACTATGGATCACATGGCCACCCTACAAATACAACATAACAGGGGAGCCATTTTGATCTGGGTGCCAGTTTGGAATCCCTTGTATTAAAGTCTCTCCAAAGCGTGTGATATGTGATGACAGGTTAGCCAAAATCTCATCCTAAAATGGAAGTATATTGTAAAAAATTTTGGTTAATGTAAGAAATGTGATTTTCTAATAAGGTGAAGTAGTATCAATAGCATTGCTTTGTTGGGGATTATTTTATTCAAATATTCTTATGGTTGATAGCATTTATGAATTTTTCAGTTTTTCATGATTTGTATAAGTTGGTTAAAATAGAGCTTTCCTGTACATATAGTGCTATCTTCTGAACACCCCTATCTGCTTTTTTACTCCTACTTTGTCTTCTTGGGTTAGTTCAGTAACTTTCACACTCTTTTTAGTCATTGAAGCTGCTTTTACAATTAATATTAGACAGAATCCCACTATATAAAAGCAAAGATTCTGTGACTAGAAATATAAGAAGACAGTGGAATGCAGGCCTCTGAGCTTTTGTTCTGCATCCCTTTATCCGTTCTGCTTCCCTCCACCAAGGTGACCTCAAGAAAACTCTTTAAATCTCTAGGGTTCTGAATACATAATCTCAAAGAAACTCTAGTCTAATGGGGAAAATAATGGACTTTAAAGTCAGACTTTGGATTCCCATCTCTACATTTAGAAATCATGTGTCCGTGGATGCAGCTTAAACTCGGTAACTCCCTGATAAACTTGAGTTGTAGGGATGGTGTACAGAATTAATGATGTAAATTAAATAGTATTCCTAAAGCATGTGGATGTTTTTCAAGGTGTACATTCCTGCTCTCTATACTCCCCCACCCCTGCATTTGTGATTCTCACCCTGCCTGTGAATCAGAATCACTATGAATCTTCTTTTAAATAGACCTTTCAGTTTCTACTCAAAACCTACTGATTGAGGATCCTCAGTGTTTGGACCTATAAATCTGATTATAAAGCTGTACAGTTGGACACTGTTAAGAACAACTGCTCCATATTCTCTTAACTATTCTTTTCCTCTTTCCAAAGTCTATGAATTTATCAGCTCCCACTCTTTCCTTAAACCTGACTTAAGACATTTATTTGTGGATGGTAAATTGGTTAAGAGCACAGTTTTTTATAGAAGAATGTCTGTGTTCAAGTCCAGGTGTTACCAGTGATGAGCTAACTAACACTGGACACTTTACGTCTTTGGGCTCCAGTTGCCTCATTTGAAAAATGGGTTTGTGAAAAGCAGCAAACAAGCACTTAGATTAGTGCCCTGAACCTAGTTAGTAGTTAAAAATATTAATTATCATCATCAGAATTACTTGGGTTCTTTTCTTTATCATTTGACACCCAACCTTGAAGTAAGTTTTTTATTTAATTTTCTTAAAAACAAATGAAAAAACAATAAAAGCCAAACACAGCTTTTCTCTTACATTTACATAATTTTAAAATTTGGCTATCATTCTCCAGGCAATGCAGATTCAAAACTTTGGAGGCATCTTATCCTTTCCTATTTGGCTTTTATTTGCCACAAATGATGTGCTCTAATATCTAGCATTTATAGTATAGAAATATCCTGTTGACTCTGCCTGGGGTTTCAGTCGTTTTGTCTTTAATTCCACTCTTTAAGTCTCTCTCTGAATAATATCCTTAGGTACTATATTTTATAATAATTTCACTTCCTAGATCAAAGAACAGTTAAAATATTTCCAGCGCCTACCAAACAAAACATAATTTCCTTATTATGGACTTCACATATAATTCTAATAAATGATTCACAGAAGTAGACAAAGCTATGAGAATAGCAGCATTGTCATTGGTGGGCAATAAGAAATTAAACTTTTTATAAATTTGTACTGCTTGATACCTCAGGATAGCAGTAACAGACTTCTTATGTCAGCAGTAAGTGAAACATTTGTCTCTTTGATATATAATCAGCAATGTTTTACTTTTATCTATTACTCAATCTTTTCTTACTCATAAAGTGGGTCTATTTAACACTTCTCCAGTTATCTTGTCGCTAGATATACAGACGTAGATATTGTTTCTAATTCCACTTACCCTTTCCTTCCAAGCACAATGTCTGATTCATAATAATCTTTGAAAAAATTGTTTGTTAAATGAATACATGAATGAATGTAAGAACAATTTTCACTCTTTATTGAACTTAGTACATGTAATTTAGCTCTGTTCTGTACATTTTTTAGGTGAGGGCACTGATGTATCATTCTATATAGCTAGTATAGGAAGTATGGCTTTGAGATGTGTTTAGTATTAATGATGCTGAGATTTTCCACCTTTGTTATACTTTAACCAAATAAACTTTCTGTATACAAAGCATTCAGGGTATAAGTATAGATACAGATAAAAGTCCATACCTTTCTTGATGATCTGAGGCCTAAATATAAGTAGGTTAAGTGCATCAAGAATTCTCTATATGTATATGTATTACACATAAGAAAATAGACCCATACACATACACATATATTTGTAAGCATGTATATGTGTATGCGTGCATGATATATGTATAAAATATTATTATTATTATTAAGTATATAATAGTTCTAGACTGGACCGAAGGAAAATTATTGCCTATTTTCTTCCTGTGTTTAAATGCAGAATGCTTACAGATACAAAAATTTTCTTGCTACAAGTATGGTTTAGAAATACACAGAGGTCTTCCCTATAAAATTGTACCTAAAACTGTACAGAAAGTTATAATTCATTGATGAAAAAATTTGAGGACAACCCTAACAAGTGGAAAGATATACTGTACTCATGAATTGGAGGAATTAATATTATTAAAATGACTGTAGTCCCCAAGGCAATCTACAGATTCAATGAAATCCTTATCAAAATACCAATGTCATTTTTCACACAACTAGGAAAAAGAATTCTAAAATTTGTATTTACATACAAAATACCACTAATAGCAAAAACAATCTTGAGAAATAAGAACAAAGCTAGAGGTATCCTCCTCCCTGATTCCAAACTAGACTACAAAGCTATGGTAATCAAAACAGTATGGGGGCTTCCCTGGTGGCACAGTGGTTGAGAATCTGCCTGCTAATGCAGGGGACACGGGTTCAAGCCCTGGTCTGGGAGGATCCCACATGCCACGGAGGAATTGGCCCCGTGAGCCGCAACTACTGAGCCTGCATGTCTGGAGCCTGTGCTCCACAACAAGAGAGGCCGTGATAGTGAGAGGCCTGCGCACCACGATGAAGAGTGGCCCTCATTTGCCACAACTCGAGATAGCCCTCGCACAGAAATGAAGACCCAACACAGCAAAAATAAATTAATTAATTAATAAACTCCTACCCTCAACATCTTCTTTAAAAAAAACAAACAAACAAACAAAAAAAAAACAGTATGGTACTTGCACAAAAACAGACACACAGATCAATGGAACAGAATAGAGAAATGAATCCACACTTATATGGTCAATTAATCTATGAAAAAGAAGGCAAGAATATACAACAGCAAAAAGACAGCCTCCTCCCACCCCTATGTTCATTGCAGCATTATTCATAATAACCAAGATATGGAAGCAACCTAAGTGCCCAACCATAGACGAATGGATAAAGAATATGCAATATATATATTACATATATATACTATACATGCACACACATACACATATATGTAATTGTATAATATATAATGGAATATTACTCAGCCATAAAAAAGAATGAAAATTTTGCCATTTGATACAACATGGATGGACCTAAAGGTTATTATGCTAAATGAGGTAACTCAAAGAAAAATACCTTATAATTTCACTTATATGTGGAATCTAAAATCAAAACAAATGAACAAATGTAACAAAATAGAAACAGAGCCATAGATACAGAGAACAAACAAACTATTGCCAGAGGGGAAGGGTCACGAGGGGAGGAAAGAAAAAGATGAAGGAGATGAAGAAGTATGAACTTCCAGTTACAAAACAAATGAGTCCCAGGCATGAAATGTACATCGTCAGAATATAGTCACAAACTATCTAATATCTTTTATGGTGACATTGCAACTAGACATATAGTGATCATTTTGAAATGTATACAAATGTTGAATCATTATGTTGTGTAACAAGAACTAACACAGTGTTGTAGTTCAATTATACTTCAAAACCAACAAGCACATAAGGAAAACATATATTTTTTCTTTTTCTTTTATTTTATATCTATATGAGATGATGGATGTTCACTAAATTTACTGTAATCATTTCATAATGTATGTAAGTCAAATTGTTATGCTGTATACCTTAAAGTTATACAGTGCTGTCAATTATATTTCAATAAAACTGGAAGAAAAATTTTAAAAAAGAAAAGCCAAAAAACATATTTAAATAGAAGTTCAATAATGAAAAGGGAAATTGAAAATTTTAATACATATAACTCAGATTAGTATTCTAATTTAAAAATATAAGTTTAAACTTGCTAGATAATGCCTTTCCTCTACCTGAGATGTAAGGCAAAGAATTTTCATAGCAATCCACCATTTACAACTAGCTTTACTTTCTGGAAATTAAAAAAATTCTAATATGCTTTTTTCCCTTGTTTTCTTTTTGCCTTCAATCCTTTGTTTTTCCTCCAATTATGTTAACTAAATGGCTTACAAGGATCCATTGCTCAACCTTATGATGCCTTTAGTTCCTCACTTGATCCTAACTGCTGATATTTAAGGGGGGGAAAATCTAGTAAGAATAAAGATCTGATGATTAAATTTCACATTTAAATTAGTTATTTTAAATATTTCACAAGCTTCATATAAAAAATACATATCAAATCATCTACTAATGTTGGATGTTAAAATTTTATTTAGGTAGTCAAATGCCTTCAAGTAGACTTAAATGTAGCAAATCATTATACATCCAGATATCAGGTAATTTTTTCTTCTTAGATTAATTTTGATGTAAATGTACACATAATCAAAATAGATGTTGGCCTAAACTTCTAATCAATTTTTCCTATAAAATTGCTTGATTAATCAATCCAATCCCAATGACATCATTAAGTTTCTCTTACATTTATTAAATAGAAACATGGTCTCTATCTGAGCTATCAATTCTGATATATTTATTTTTTTGTCTCATCTGTAAGATGTTAATTAATTTTTTTTTAAATATGTATTAATATTTTCTAGAGCAGGCCTACTGCCACAACATTTCATTTTCATAAAGTGCTTCCTCTTTAATTGAACCTTGGATATTTTAAGAAATTTAAAAATACTGGATTTTGCTTATAAATTCATTAGCTATTACTAGCTTGGGAATATGATATATTACATTATTCAATTTCTGATTTAAATTCATGAATATCTATTCAACTAGTCAAGTCTCCTTTTATATATCAGAAAGATTTCATAGTTTTATCTTATTTTGTTGCACTCATTTCTTGTAATTGTTATGCTAAAATATTTTAATCTATTTATGTAGTATTATTGTAAATAAAATATTTGATCATAACGTCTCATTGGTTATTATAAATGTGTGTACATACACTCACATAACACACATGCATTAAATTTGGTGACTTTATCCTGTATATTTCATTATATTGAATTCTGTCCTTCAATCAATTTAATATTTTATTAAATAATGTGAAAAGAAACAAAACAAGATTAGTTTATTAACTGATAATGTGTAGGAAAAATCTACCTGCATTGGAAAAACTTCAGGAAATTTTTGTGTTTAAAACAACTCTCAATGGTTGGTTGATATTCACTATGAAATGAAAATAGAGTAAGTAAAGGTATATATTAAACACAAGATCAGATAAGTAGCTGAATATTTAAATTTTCAGGATAAATCGTGAATGTAAGTTTGAAGTATCATATTTGTATCATTTTAAACCAGATTTGTTATAATATAAACTGTAATCAAACTAAATATAGAAAACTGTTATAATCTTAAACAGTTAATTTTAAAACAGAAGACCATTTGATTAAATTATTTCCCCATCAAAGTAAATGTATATATGGAAAAATTCTAATGTAATTTTTTAAAACTTAAAGGTGATATACTTCTTACATATATGCTATGTTTAAGTGTTTTTGTTTTCAAATTATTGGAGCATTTGACTTAAGACCTCTGCAAAGTATGACATGTGCAGCTTAAATAATGCTGAACACTAGTTCTCTTTTAAGATAGTTTTCCAGAGTCCAAAACAGTTCATTCTTTCTCTGCATATTCTCCAGTGCTATATGTGCAGGTAATTTCCTACTTATACTCACCATTTCTGAAACCACTTCCTGAACTTGATTTCAAGTACTACTAGCTTCTAAAATCCTTTCATGATACACTTTGTAACAATCAATAATGA
Organism: Orcinus orca; assembly: GCF_937001465.1. NCBI lineage: Eukaryota > Metazoa > Chordata > Mammalia > Artiodactyla > Delphinidae > Orcinus > Orcinus orca. The sequence goes on along the minus strand of NC_064561.1, from coordinate 169,978,440 downwards.
TTTTAGCTAAAGATAAGACATTAAGCATTAGTGACATTTAATTATCTCACTTAAAATTTTTACAGTAGATAGTTCTGGGTTGATTCAGCAACTTAGCAGTGCCAACAGGATCTAATTTCTTTTTATACTCTGCTCCATTATCCTAAGTGTGTTGGCTTTCTGTCCTCCTGCTTGTGCCTCATGGTAACAAGAAAGCTCCTGCCATTCCAGATGTCTCAGTAACATTTCCAGAAGATATATTAGGAAAGAGTAACATCAGCAAGTTTTTGTCACACATTGTTAGTTGTTTTTTTTTATTTTTTTTAACACTTAAAAAAAATCAATTTATTTAAGCTAAAAAAGAAACCAAAACAGTTCACCCATTTCTGGTTTTAGTTTTGTTTATAATAGTTTTGTTTATAATTAGAGAGCAAAAGACTTAGATTTCTTACATCAAATTGATCAAACCTTAATCACATATTCAGTACCTATAACAGAAGTCAGACTCATCTCCCCTTCTGACTGCTACCTAATTCATGGACAAATTCAGAGTTTGGTTATTAGAGAAGAGAGAATTGTCTGTTAGGTAAGTAGTCAGTTCCTGCCAACACGTGTCTCTTATTTTAGTATTCTGGGCAGAAATTAGGCAATTCATGAAATAAAAGAGCCCTCAAAATTTTCCCAGACCTTACTATATTTGACAAAGTTAATTTGATTTTCTTTTAACTTGATAATGGTATGAGTTCTGTAAAATGGAACAAAATACAAAATAAAATTTAGAAAAAATGCATATGCATATTTGCTTACACAGGAAACAAAACTGTCAGTACAAAGAGGGTGTCGTAGAAGGGTTATTAGTTCAAATTTAACTAACCTTATCTCATATCTTGTCCTACGAGATGCTCAGTACATCTTCTGAATTGATCCCGTTGGAGGACGGGAATTCTACTGTCAATAGACTTACAGGAGAGGCTGCATACTATCTTCCAAGGCAACTGTCGTAGGTAGGGTTTCCTTCAAGCAGGCCCTAGACAAGGATTTATGCGAAAGTAACTTGCAGAAAAAAAACAGTAGGGAAGTAGGAAAGTGGAACCAGAAATGGAAGGAAGTTAAAGAAGGGAGCACTTTCAAGTTGAGTCTCACAGAGGGAAGTTTTGGCTCAATCTCACTGGAGAACTCTGGATGAAAATCACAAATCAGAGTTGTCTAGATGAGCAGAAGATATCTAGAGTTCCTAGCCCACCACTTTTCCCGGTATTTGATAGAAAATGTGCTGGCAGGGGGAGAGCATACATTCCCAGTCACTGTACTTCTATGTTCATCTAAGAAAAGTGAGATTCAAGGACAACTTTCCAATAAAGAGAGGCAGGTGCCAGCTTTTGGAAGTGGAACACACCAGAGAGGAAATATTGAGGGTATGAAAGCAGATATGGGAATAGTACTAATAGATCTGTGCAGCAACTGAAGGTCATGGAATGAGGATTACCCTTCTCTTTATTGCACTGGTCTGGGACTGAACCCGCAATATCTCCAAGTATGCCTGTGCTTGTTTTCAAACTCATTCCATATTATGTCAGCATTGTACCTTGTACGCACTTCTAATATCATTAATTTACTTAATGTATCAATACCACCCTTTATAATATTTATTTATATTTATGTCCATCTCTGTTGCCAGCTTGTAAAGTATCTTAGTGCAAAGTTTGTGTCTTAATTATTTGGAATCTTGATTCTAGAAAAATGCAGAATACATAGTAAATCTCAGAAAACATGTGTTGATAGAAGGTCTAATTGTGAATAAATAAATAAATCAATGACTGAAATGCAATTTTAGAAAATTTGCCTCAGATAAACCAAGATACGGCTTTACACAAAAAGCTGCCATAACTAGTCTCAAGTGTCAGTGATTTCATGACTTAATCAGCAAACACTAGTGTCTACTCAATATGAAAAATAGTCTGCTTGGTGCAACAATTTCAGATCTGTTGGGACAAAAAAGCACTAACATGTTGACATAAAATTGATTTTATCTTCATAATGTTTTGTAGTAAAATTTTTCATAGTATTTGTTCACCTTATTTAATCACCTCTTCACCTTATTGAATTTTATTGTGTCTGTACTGTTTTATCTCTTTTTATTTACATATTTTGAACGGCTTAATATTTATTGTGTTGTATTTAATACAAGCTGAAAATAGCTTATTCAAATAATGAATCAAGGAAATCAAAAAGATTAATCAGAGAGAGAAGACTTCAGGTAAGAGATAAAGACAGAAATATACAGATTCCACTTTTCCTTCTTCTCTATATGATATTCTTAGAATAAGTAAAAGGAATTAATAACCTTGACTCCCATCAGACAGTAGATAATAAACAAAAGCATTGGGCAGTAATTTAAAAGAGCTGCTATTTGAGAAATTTTAGATTTTCAGAAAGTATTCCAATTTCCTTACACACACACACATATATATATTTTTATAAAAAATGTTAGTAATTAAGAAGAGTGCTTTAGTTTAACTCAAGGTCTATAGATCTTAAAGAAAGAAGAAAATATTCACAATTATTTTATATAGCTATTATAATTTTGGGATCAAAATCTGAAAATATAACCTTTATTAGTCACCACTGTGAACAATTCCACCTTACTAATACAGGTTCAGAAATGTTACATAAAGGTTTTGAAAACGAATTCCATCTTTACCACAAAAACTTTTTCCCCCTAGATGTATATACTATTTAATATTAAGAAATCTACTAATGTGTTTTGTTATGGATATTAGTCATAAGAGAAAATAAAACATGTAACCATCTTAATATATGATTAAAAGGTATTTGGATTTTATTTCAACAGCCATTCTTTAGGTAAAGTATTTCCAACTTATCATAAAAGCTCAAAATATTGTCAATATTAAGTTTATTGATAAAAGAGACAGGGAAATCCCTGGTAAAGTGAATACAAGCCCAGAGGGCCTAGTATCAATACTATTATTTAACTGTGCTGGACAATAAATTCACAAAGGCAATAATCTGAGAGGTGGAAAGGCAATAGCAAGAGTATCATCAAATCCTAAATTATTTAACTGTCAAGCTACAAAACTCAGTAGAATCAACTCAGCAACTGCTGTTAATTAATAAAGACTGCATAGGTAGCTAAATAAAAAACACATATTTCGATCAATAGCTTTCCTTTTAGATTAATAGCCAGGTGGGTAATAGAATGAAAAATATGTTATGTATAATAGGAATAAAATATGTTAATTTGAATAATTTTAAGAAGTTATGTGATAAATCTACATACACAAAGTTTTCCCTGCACACACATCATGCTCACCAGTATAGAGGAACTTGAAAAGATAATTTGAGTAAATAGCAAATGATGACATGCCATATACATGTATTGGAAGACTCAGTTTTGTAAAGGTGGAAATTCTATCTATAGTTCTATATATTTAACACAGTTCTGAGAAACAACGTCCTTTTATGAAAAAAGGAACCATATAAATGTTATCCTAAAATTATACTACCACCCTAAATATATGAGATGAGCCATTAAATAGTTTAAAAAAATGAAGAAAAAAGGAATACATTTAACTAATCCAGTTGAAAATCATGTTTAAATCATTAACTGTAAAATATTATTGTAGTGATAAGAATAGACAGGCAAGTCAGTGGAAAATATTTTATATGCATAATAAATATGTGAGTATATATTTGTATATTTTATAACATACATGTGTATGTTTATACACACACATAAATTTTATACATAATTAAGTTAGTATTTTGATCTTTGGGACTAGATACATTGATTGTGTGTTAAGACAATTAACTATTCAAAGAAAAAATAGATGAAATTATTTCCCTTGATCACACTTAATTTCAAAATAAATTCTGGGAAGATTTCAGAATTGTCTAAAAGTGAATAAAAGCCTTAAGAAAATAATTAGTATTTATGTTAATTCTTACAATGATACCAACAGGAAACCAGAGATATTTAAACTTACAAATTTTAAAATTTCAGTTTATAAAAAATACAAGTCTCTGAAATTCAATTTGTTACTATTTAAAAAATAGCTTACTCTATTACTTAATCCAAAATTCCAAATCTAAGAATTTATAATAAGAAAATAAGCAGAGAGTTGTATAAGTATGTATGTGAAAGTATTTATTTGCAGCCTTATTAATAATGGTGGACAAATGGAGACAAATATGACAATATAAATAGGTAAGAAGAAAGCTATATCCACTTACAGCAAATAAAATGATGTGTATATTTATTTTAATGGAAACAGCTATTTTTAAATGAAAATACAGTTATAACAACATCATCCATTTTGTTTATAAGCTGATAGGAAACTTTTGTGAAAGATATATACAAAATATCAATGGTGGTTTTCCTTGATGGATAAAGTGATTTGTATTCATACAGTTTTTATTGAACTGCTATATTTCTTGTTTTCTACAAATAATTTTCACGACTGTTAATAGCAGAATAAAACTAATTATATGAGGGAAAAAAATCCTGCAAAAAAGAGCTATTTATTTAAATCCTGACCTTAAATATAGACCATTCAAGGTGAGGCTTAGAGCCACCTGGGGCCATATAAAGTTGCTGGAACTTCAGATGAACTAAAAAGGGGCATTAGGTAAAGCCATCCAAGGTAGCATTGCAAAATTTAAGTGCCAACATCAATGCAGAAGTAAATTTGTAGGTTTATAAATGGTTTGCTCTGCTATCCCCATTATTTTTGCTCATCTTTTACTGTTCAACATCACTGGCAAAGAAGAAAATTATTACTGACCACACTCTATCCATTATACAGTTTCCAATAAGTAACTACAATCCCTCAGCTTTGCTTTTTGTCATTTGTAGCATTTACCACAGTTTGCAATTTATTTATTAAAAAATTGAATGAAAAAAACAATTGAATGGATGTTAGTTGGAAAAAATGGATGAATACATGAATGAAGTCAAAATAGAGGGCAGTGGGAAGAATGGATAAAAAGGAAATAAAGAGAGAAATTTGTGTCTGAGACAAAGAGATATGAGAAACAGTTCAAGGTAAACTGTTCATTATTGAAAGTATAAAACAGTGAACATTGGGGCACTTTTCTTCTGTAGAATCCAGTGAATTTTACGTAAAAGTGTGGCAACTTAAAGGAATTCATGAAGCTGGAAAGAAAATCAAGCAACAGTATGTACTTCAAATTACTTGGTTAAATAGCAGGATAAGATCATGATAGAAATTGTTAGATGTATAAAAAGCTGTAATATAATTAATTGATATGTTTTTACTGATAACTATTGCCTCTGAAAGCTTAATATGTTTTTAAAAATGACCAAAGCTAAGACCAAGTATCTTCCAGAACACAAAGTAAATTTATTAGATTTACTAAGAAAGCAAAACTATTATTTCACTGTATGTTCGATGAAATATTTCTTTGTATTCCTAATTTGCTATATGATTCTTAAGAGTAGTATCACAAATTGTTGCTGAATATAATTGAAAGACTTAGCCATTTATTAGTTGATCATGATGTTTTTCTTCTTTAATTTAGTTTATATGTTGAATTGGCTAAGATGTAAATATGTAAATCTTACCTTGAATTCCTGGGATAACTCCAACTTTGTCTTTATGCTTGATCTTTTCTTTTTTTTTTTTTTTTGGTTGTTACTTCCTTTTAAAATGAGCTTAATTCTTAGTCTAATGTTATAAAACTGGTAGTATAAAACAACAAATTTAATATAACATATTACTTATAGAGACTTTCCTAGAAACTACCAATCATGTGTGAAGAACTACCCATCAATCAACTACTGATGAAAAAACAAGGAGTCGTGCAATTTTCATGAAGAACATCACAATCACTAAGCCAAATTTTGGAAGTGGCACTGACTACAAAAACTAGGTGATGTTTCATCATCCTACTGTTTTAAACAGAGAGTCAGATCCTCAAATACATAGCATATTGTAAATGGCTACTAATTTTTCAATTTTGTAAAACGTAGATGTGAAGTAACCTAAAAACTGGAAGGAAAAGGGTAAAAGAGATACTTATGCAACTCATACATAAGAAAATGACTGCCACCAGGAAAAACCCATTCATCATATTTTTGTATGAGTTTAAACAAAGTATATTAGGTTTTATATTTTAAGAAAATAACCCTTTAATGTGAGCATCAAAGACAAATTATTTTATTTGCTTGAAAATTTAACTTTTGTCCATTTGTAAAAAAGACAAAAATCTATGAATTTGTAGACACTAATATTTGTATAATTTTATAGGCATTCAATACTTTTCACTATTAAACTGTGAATTGATTTCAATAAAAATTAGTTAATGTATCAGCTCTGAAAATATATCCATTATTTGAAACATTCCTTTCCCCTAGTTCTTTCTTTTAAGTCTTAGGCCATTGGTATTGCCTTAGCTTAATTTAAAATCTGTGCTTGTTAGTCCTCTGAATATTGTACAACCAATTCCTAACCCCTTGGGTATTTTACCATTCTTCCCCCCAACCCTGAGCCTTCTATATTATTTTCTTCAGGAATGAATACATTGGTGGAAAGGCTTTCCTTTAATTATTGACCTTGAACTGTGGAATGCATTAGTAAATAAGAGAAAGGCTTATGCTTCTGAAATGTTGCACAGCTGTCAATTTCTTTAGCATAAATTAATGAACATTGCTGTTTAGACACCTGGGTTATAGTTCCTGCTCTGTAGCCAACTAGCTGAGTGACATTAATCCAAGCCCACATGGGATCCCTATGCCTTCATCTCTAACATTAAAGATTTGTACTAAATTACCTCTAAGATTTTAAGATTTTCAATGGTTTTAATTATCAACTTCATTCATTTTTTAAACTTCCTTCTTTTGTCTGCCTTGTGGATGTTGATACCTCCATTTCTGTATAAATATCTTACAGGATAATAAATAAAATTCAAATTTATAATTTTTGCTGCACAGGGAGCTATGGTAAATAGCACTGCATGTGGAGAATATTGAAATTAGTGGATAAAATAGCCTTTGTATTATTCGTGGGTTTCATTTATCAAAGCTAATTCCCTCTTGTAATGTCAGGTCTTGACTGTAAAATTATTTTACTATTTAGATACGTATAATGGCTCAGTTTATGATTAGCTCCATACCATAATAACTAAATTAGCAATACGATGACTGTGGTCTTTGTTTTTGATTTAGGTATTTATGAAAAAGAAAAATATAACCTTTATCTCACCTCCTCATGTAGGCATTGCCTTTGCATTTTGTGTACTTATATTTGCAATCACTACATTACATGGTAATTGTTCAATTCCTTCTTGTCTCCCTTGACTAAAATGAAATCCTTAATTGTAGGGACTATGTCTTATAAATCTTTGTTTCCTAAATGTCCAGGGGAAAGCCTAGCTGAAACTGGGAGCTTAAGAAATGCTTATTGTATGGATGAATGAAAATCAACTTCATAAAAATACTCAATTACACAACCTTAGTCTTGCTTCAAATATACATTGTGAAAATACAAGTGAATGCCAACTTGATTTATTTATGATTTGACATATTTGTGTAAATAAATACTCTTTACTAATAAATTAAATATTAATAATGATAGCATTAATCAAAATTAGAAAACGCTTACAAAGCCCTTAGTAGATACTAGGTTAGTAGGTACTAGTTACCTGACAATATAAGACAGTTATACTCCACATTCAATTTATTGCAATATGTTGGTTTTTTGAAGTATATGAAGAAAATCCAGCCAACACAAATATGCAATTGGAAAAGAGATGACTATTTCATAGTCTTTTTCAGATTATTGTGGGTACTCTTGTTTTGATGCTACACCAAAACTTGATGGTCACTTTTAAAGTTTAACTGAAATGTGGAATCTAAAGCCTCATCCATTAATTTTTTATTTATTTTGTTAAATTAAAATCAGTTGTTTATCTTGCATTTTGAATAGTTTTACCCATGCACGATTTTGTACCATCATGAACTGACCATTTTGCAAATATTGGTTCACTAAGATATATAAATTTTCCAAATGTTGACATATTTTGTTACACATTATCAGAATATCTCAACAGAGAAATATTTTAAGCATTCATTAGGAAGTATCAAGCTTATATGGTCATTACAAGTTTTCAGAAAACAATTTTTTTCTTGAAAAGTTGTTTGTTATCATTGCCAACAGAAAATATCAGTTTTCCTTGAAATGACAAACTCTCTTTTCATTAATTTTTGAGAAAATATCTGCTGTGAAAATATATGAGTATGAATAACCATAGTTTGTTGCTTGTCCTTTCAAGGAAAATAGTATTCTTTGAAAAAAAGCAGCTAGTTCAGCCCACAATGCAAACAGTTGTCCAAATAATTTTCCTCCAGCCAACCATGTACATTCAGGATGCAGAGGGCTTTAAACATACTTCCCCATTTCTTCACACAGAATGTTAGAACTATGTGTACTGATGTGTAGAGATTTAATCAAATCAGTAACTTTTCTGCTGCATCAATACTTAAGTGAAATATTATCGTTATTATTGTTATTATATAAGGATTATATAATTATATATTATAAGGAACTTTTTGGCCAACCCAATGTTATTAGTTCATCTGTAACAGTGGAAAATACAATGACTATTAGTTTAGATTTTGTTCTTCCATTTTGTTTTGTGATTAAGGTGCCAGAAGTTATACCCACCAATGTTTTTGCATGATTGGTGCAAATACCAATTCAATGAAATAGGGAAATAACACATAATATTGCTATGGAAGTGTTTTGATTTTGGACATATCTTGAGAAACTTCAGGGGTTTGAGAACTGCTCGTCAAGTGATTAATCAAAATCACATGCAGGGTAAAAATGCTGGTTAAGAATATAAACTTGGATTTAAATGCCAGCCCTATGTCTTAATAATTGTGTGAATGTGGGTAAATTTCCCTAAGATTCTGATTTGCAAATTAGATGAGTGTTAAAATCTATGTGTTATGGATGTAAATCATGTATTTGGCTTCTGACTTTTATTAATAGAGATATAATTGGCATATAACATTGCATTAGTTTCAGATATACAACATAATGATTGGCTATCTGAAGGCTGGAGGTATCCAGGAGCATATGGGTTTGTCTGATAGGTGGTGTGAGCCAGACTCCTTGCTGAGGAGTCTGGGATATAGGGGCACTCAGGCATGTCTCATTCCAGGACTCCCCTCCAGCATGTCGAGACCCCAAGATCCTGGGAGATCAGGCTTCCTCTGGGAAGAGTGGTTGGTGCACCACCCAGCACCTGGGACCTGATTCCGCTTTCCTCTGGGGCAACCTTGATGCTCACCACATCCCAGCCCATCCTCTCCTTGCCCTTCTCTCAGGACCCACACTAACTCCCCTCACACACACAAAATCACATAGTGCACCCTTGGGACCCCCAACTGGACTCTGTTTGCTTTTCTGCGGAACCCCACACTCCACCCACCTGGATCAGGCCTTAGCTCTATTCCCCAAGATTAAAAAAACAAAAACAAAAACAAAAACGACAACTGAAATCTTCACTTCTTCTTATGATGAAGAAATTCTCTGGTTATAGAAGTCTCTTTGGGGAGCAAAGACTGTCTTTCCATATAGTAGCTGGAAATGCTAGACTTTTGTTTTCCCACTCACTCAATCTCCTTTTCAGCTAGACCAGAGTCATCTAATTTATAATCTTCTGATCAATTTACCTATTCCAGATGTTGACTGTGCAGATAGTAGTGTGAAAGGGAATTGGAGAGCTCACTCTGGGATAGGACATGTGGTGCTGGTGAAACATAGGTAGAGTTCCTGGCACAGAAGGGAAGGACTTGTATGAAAATACGGGTAGCAGTTGCAAAAATACTGAAGTTGCTGATGTATAATTGTAGCTTCTAATGCTTGGCTACAACAGTTATTTCTTCATCAATGAGTTCTGCTTATGGTTTAGGCAACTATTCTTGAAAGCTTAGGCCCTTAGTCTGCTCTCCAGCTTTCCCAGTAATTCAGAAAACTGCTGGGTAACCTTAAATGGTGTCTGCAGCTATTGCTTGTAGTCAAAATCCTGGGGAATAAAGCGTCTCATAATGTTGTGAACTTAAATGAGATAAGCTATGTAACAAACTAGGGAAAATTCCTGATTCATAAATAAATGAATAAATAAATACATGTTAGATACCTAAAGATGGGCCCCATATTCCTTTGTTTCCCTATATATTTTTCCAATATACCACACTGCTTCTATCAAAGCAATTGGCAATGTGGGAAAAGATTGATGAATCCTTAATTCTGTCTGTATTTAGTGGCTATTACACAGAATAATTTCAAACAGTAGGCATTCATATAGTGGTGCTTAGACCCTTTTAACTTAAATTATCTGGAATAGGGATAAGACTAGAGGTTAAATATTACAGTAAATAATCTTGAAAATAATTAATGGCTCAAAAGCAGGAGAATAATTCCTTGTTCACTGATGGGAACATAAGTTCTCTTTTTTTGACCATGGATATAAATAAAAGTTTATCCATTGCTACTATAAAAACAAAGAAATGCAGGATAGTATAGCAAAGGTAGGAAAATATGGCCAAAAAATGAAAAAAAGATGAAAATAATGATTAAGGAAGAAAAGTGGAAAGAGCCAAAAAATGCAGAGATACTATTTCTCTGGTCTTAGTCCACCAGCCTATGTTTGAATCTTCTAGAGGTGCTGGCCATTGTCAGTGGGTATGTCTAGTTTCCCACATACAGGTGGCCCTTGAATTTTATACTTTTGACCTTCAAACGGCCTGAATGTTAAGATATTAAATATTGTCACTCAAACTGTTTTTAATATGCCTATTCAGACTATTTTGACTTATTCTTTGGGGACCTGCTCTAACAATTCATAGTTCCATTTAGGATTTCTGCCATCTTGGAATAGTGAGATTTCTGTAAGCCCATATTTCAATATTTCATTGCAGTAATTTCTTACAGGTTTCTCTGCAGCCTAGTGTTTCTGCAAAGTTCCTCAAAGACATCCAAGGGAGACACAGAGAGAAGATGACAGAGGTTCCATTTATATCCATAGTACATATTGTCTCTCCAGATCATGTCTGGATTGAAGAATGTATTCTACTAAAAAGTTGGAATATTGTTTTATCATATTCCCTTTATTATTTTATGAAAATCACAGAGTGATGAAACAATAAAAATTAAAAAGTGACTCACAAATTGATGTCTACTGAGAAAACTTAGGAATCATTTAACATGACAAAAACAGGGAGATTTTATTCTCAGCAAAATGATCGATAGATTTAAACTGCTGAACAGTTTTCAGTTGCTAAGGAAATATATCATATTAAAGAATATGTTCAAATACTGGAAATGTTTTGAAAATATTTGGACATAAATTTCAAGTGTGATTAGAGCCTTATAGTATTTTTACCTCTTTGAGAACCAAAATTATTTTTATAACTTTTTAGTATTTTTGGACTTTTAGACTTTGAAGTTAGTTCATATTTCCAGAAGAAGCCACGTAAGAAAATGGACAATACACCCTGACGAGTTTTCCTCCTGTGGTGTGTGCCATTGCCTACACCGCATAGTCTACTGTCCTGAGTTATAGGGGTAGTGCCTTTTTAATTTTTATATTCTATTTCAAAATCTAACAAATGCTTAGTCATAGATGGCATTCAATAAATATTCTTAAGGTGATATAAATTTAATGGTTAGATGGATCATCAGTATCATATATTAAATAAATAATTCAATAATGAAGTTGTCCCCAAAGTGTTAACCAAAAACTCTAAATAGGTGAGGTCACTGTGCTAGGACCTTTGGTGGGTGGTACAGAAGTTAGTGGGAAAAGTGCACACTTTGGAAGCAACAGGCTTGAAATGGGAGCACAGATTTTGAATTCAGATAGGACTGAGTGCAAGCCTCCCTGTTACCACTTAAACTTTGGACAATTTGCAGAAAATCGCTGAGCCTCTCTTTTTCAAATTGTAAAATGTGAATAACGAGAATATCTATATCGGAAATTGATATCATTCCTTCTCAAAGAAGCTTGTTTCAAATTTAGGTAGTTGTGCTCCTAAATTATTTCCATAATTTAATTTCATGATTACATTATCATTTAATTTATCACAGCAGTGCATTCACTATGTGAAAATATATTCAGCTGTACGATTAAAATTTGCATACTTTTTTGCATGTTATACTTCAAGAATATTGACAAAAGTAAAATACATTAAAAAAATAAAGTATACATATATTTGATGACAAAAGTAGTGGAAGAGGATACCAAATAAAAAATAAAACTCTCCTTTCCTTTGCTCAAGCTCAGTTCCAATCCCAGTCCTCAAGGGATTTCAATTTTAAACATTTCTGTCATATTTTTTTCTAGTGGTTCTCTTTCTAAGTGTAAATGATATGCTTATGTCTCTATTTCACGATTCATCAAGTTAACATATTTATTTTACTTCTTCTCTTGGTTAAATGATATACTTGATTCTTTATTTTCTTTATTCATTGACATTAGACTTTATATCATGACTTGCCCTTATGTGAGATGAAGTATTTGTGTGTCACCTCCTTTTCCCCTTCTTCAAACTCCTGTCTCCTGTACTATTACTTTTATATTGTTAAGCTTTAAAATACTCTCTCATACAGCTGTAGCCTTCTGTGGTTGTCAACTTATTGAATCAATGTATAGATTAAGCATAGAAGACAGATGTACGTTGGACACTTCCCACTGTACTTTTCATAGCATAAGAATTTTCATTTTGTAGCATGTCTTTTTCTCCATTAGATAATGAGCTTCCTGAGATCCGAAATCATCTACTTTTATTTTAATTAATATCCTGACTATTTGGCATAGTTACTGGTTTCTACAAAGCACTGAAACAAATCCCAGAGATAAACCCATGCACATATGGTCACCTTATCTTTGATAAAGGAGGCAAGAATATACAATGGAGAAAAGACAACCTCTTCAATAAGTGGTGCTGGGAAAACTGGACACCTACATGTAAAATAATGAAATTAGAACACTCCTTAACACCATACACAAAAATAAGCTCAAAATGGATTAAAGACCTAAATGTAAGGCCAAACATGATCAAATTCTTAGAGGAAAACATAGCAGAACAATCTATTACATAAATCACAGCAAGATCCTTTTGACCCACCTCCTAGAGAAATGGAAATAAAAACAAAAATAAACAAATGGGATCTAATGAAACTTAAAAGCTTTTGCACAGCAAAGGAAATCATAAACAAGATGAAATGACAGCCTTCAGAATGGGAGAAACTATTTGCAAATGAAGCAACTGACAAAAGATTAATCTCCAAAATTTACAAGCAGCTCATGCAGTTCAATATCAAAAAAACAAAAACCTAATCCAAAAATGGGCAGAAGACCTAAATAGACATTTCTCCAATGAAGATATATAGATTGCCAACAAACACATGAAAGAATGCTCAACATCATTAATCATTAGAGAAATGCAAATCAAAACTACAATGCAATATCATGTCACACAGGTCAGAATGGCCATCAACAAAAAATCTAGAAACAATAAATGCTGGAGAGGGTGTGGAGAAAAGGGAACCCCATACACTGTTGGTGGGAATGTAAATTGATACAGCCACTATGGAGAACAGTATGGAGGTTCCTTAAAAAACTAAAAATAGAACTATCATATGACCCAGCAATCCCACTACTGGGCATATACCCTGAGAAAACCATAATTCAAAAAGAGTCATGTACCACAATGTTCATTTCAGCTCTATTTACAATAGCCAGGACTTGGAAGAAACCTAAGTGTCCATCGACAGATGAATGGATAAAGAAGGTGTGGCACATATATACAATGGAATATTACTCAGCCGTAAAAGAAATGAAATTGAGTTCTTTGTAGTGAGGTGGATGGACCTAGAATCTGTCATACAGAGTGAAGTAAATCAAAAAGAGAAAAAGAAATACTGTATGCTAGCACATATATATGGAATCAAAAAAAAAAAAAAAGTCATGGAGAACCTAGGGGCAAGATGGGAATAAAGACACAGACCTACTAGAGAATGGACTTGAGGACACGGGGAGGGGGAAGGGTAAGCTGGGACAAAGTGAGAGAGTGGTAGTGTATATATGGACATATAAACACTACCAAATGTAAAATAGCTAGTGGGAAGCAGCCGCATAGCACAGGGAGTTCAGCTGGGTGCTTTGTGACCACTAGAGGGGTGGGATAGGGAGGGTGGGAGGGAGGGAAACGCAAGAGGGAGGAGATATGGGGACATATGTATATGTATAACTGATTCACTTTGTTATGAAGCAGAAACTAACACACCATTGTAAAGCAATTATACTCCAATAAAAATGTTAAAATATAAAATATATACTATAAAAGAAAATAAAAACAAATCGGGGAACTGGTCTTTAGAAAACGAGGTTATTCGGTAGCTTATTAAGTCAGAGAAATGTTAACAGGCAATAAGGCAGGGCCAAGTGATTGGAATTAGTGTGATGGATGGTTCAAAGTGGAAGTTTGTTGCAAGCTAGAGAGAGGATAGGATCCGCCATTGGATGCCAGGTTAGACCAGACACGGCAGCAATGTGGACAGATGCTAGGTCTCCTAATCCAGTTGATCCACTGCTCTCATCCTCCCTGCTCACAGGCAGGAATGACTGGAAGCTTAAGGTGGGCATGAAGTTCAAGCATCTCAGTTATCAGGAGTATAGGGTAAGCCATTGATGAGGTAGTGAGTTTTTTCTCTTTGAAATAGAAAAAACATTCTATTTCAGTGCTGATATTTTCCCACAACCTGCATACACAGCAAGGTTTCATTTAAAAATATTACTCTAATATGAAAATCGTTGCCATGCTAAAAGGCTTACTTATGTGAAATTTTAATTTTATTTTAAGAAGTTCTTGCTCTCTTTCTCTGAAACTTCAGTAAATTGCCACATAGATTAAAGTGATAACAGATTTAGAATTATTTTAATTCCATTTTTATTGTCTTTCATTTGGAAATGAGCAAAACTATCTTTCTACTATTCATCATTATATACCTGTTGTCATTATATTATGCATATCACAATATTGTGATTTAAGTTATAATTTTAATTATATTTGTAAAGTATTAGAAAATGAATTAAAACAGCATTTTCTTAGGTAAAATAAAGTTTAAAAATGTGTATAGGTATGTGTCTATGTGACAATAAATAAATACAACAAAATTTCTTCAATTAATTACCAAGAGAGATTGGAATATATCTTTTTGTGAGTGTCTAGTATACAATAATTTAAGCTTACAAGATTGTATACTTCATTGCAAGTATGAAAACAGGACTTCTTTATATTAGCCCCTGATGCACCCAGACATCAGAGTCCTCTGTTCCTGCCTGATCTTGCTCTACCCAGCTGTAGGAACAAAACCCAAAGGCTCAGAATGTTCATATTTAATTATTTCCTCATATATTCATTTTAAAAATCATTTATTACACGCATGCTGTATCACCAGATTCAGTTCCTCTTATTCCATTTTTTACCTCTGCTTTCTTCTCCAAATATTGGTGTCCCAAAGCTCGCAGCTCACATCTTTTCAGTTTGGCAAGCCCAGAGAGAAAAAAAATGCATCTCTCTGAAGGATTTCAACATGTCTGGTCATCGTGTCTCACTGCCTGGCTTAGGTCATGGGTCCACCCCTTAGTCTATTGCTGTGTGAGTGGCATAGGATATGGCAAAAAGAGGCACAGAAGAGGATATGCTGTCATCCATTCTATGGTCACAGGTCTATTTCTGTGTACAGAAGGTAGGCTTGACCTGCCTAAAGCACATGTGCTCAGGGTAAGGGGAAAGTTGTTCCCTAAAGGAAAGTCAAGATGCTGCTACCAGAAGGAAGTGGATGAATCTTGGACCACTACCCAAACTCACAGATGTCCACTGCACTGAATATGTAGCCTGAAGTTAGAATTTGGCTCTCAACCCTTTAATAATACTAACTTTAATAATATAGAATTGATGGTAATACAGATACCTTGTCTACGAAAGTACACATTAATAGCATAATTTCAGATTATGAATTTCAGAAACAATAATTTCAGATGAAGGTATATATTACTTAAATATTTACATTATTTTAAACATTCTTAAAGCAGATGATAAAAATGATTAGCCAGTCACAAATAAATTTATGCATCAATCTTATTTATTCATCGAACTGGATAAACTTAAACCACCTTTCTAGGCAATCCTTTGTACCTGAAATAAGTTATGATTAATATATGAAAATATAAAGCTGATAAAATTGATTAAGCAGTTTCTGTAATTTGGACTATTGGGTAAAGGCACAGACTATATCCAAATCCAGACTTTATCACCTACCAGCTGTGTGATCCTGGGCAAGTTACTTGACTTCTCTGTTCTTCACTTCTCTAGATCGTAAAATGAGGCTAATTTATAATTGTACCTGCTTCATAAAAATGTTGTGAGAATTATTATAATAATAGGTAACATATGTAAAGTGCTTAGAACAGTGTCTGGGACCCAGCAAGTGCTAGATTAGTATTAGTACTTCTTATGACTATTGCTTTGATAAAAATAAATGCTAAGCACATTTTCATTCTCAGGCTCTATAATATAAGCTTTCTAAATGTCATGATAAAAATTCTAAGAAATATACATCTTCTTTTTATCAATGTAGAAATTACTTAGCAAACTTAAGCAATTTGCCAGAAGTCAGACATCTTTTAAGTGGCAAAGCCAGAATTTAAAGCCAATATGATCCTATGCCAAACTTTGTCGTCTTACCAATTATAATACTCTGCCTCTGAGATAAATAATATAGTGCGACAATCTCTGTCAAGTACCCTGGAAGACAGCGATATATTCTAGCCATCTTAATATTACATTCCTCAATCTAATTTTTCACAAAACTATTTTTTTCTTGAAACAATAAAAATAATTCCAAATGAAAGGAGTGATATTTGAAAAAGCTCAGATATTTGATGACACAAAATCTAAAAACCCAGTGCATGATAAAGCATCATAACATTAAAAGCACATTGACATGTTACCAGTGTTCACCACTAGGAAGCTAGTGGGAAAGGAGTAAGGCCTGGAGGTGTGTGACAAGCCCTAGTGCTGGAATGCTGGCACACAAACCCAAGGCAAGACTTTCCCTTGGGAGTCAGTAAAAGTTCCCTACAAATTAGCCAGAGTCACAGACATGAGTCAAATTCTTAGGATCCCAGCAAATCACTTTAGAAAAGAAAAACTTTGCCCATTTAATGCAAAAGCATCCTTTGTAATTGTTGTCGGAAACTTTCTCCTTTTGGAGCTTCTAAATTCTCCCATGGTTACTTGAGGTGCTAGCTCACATACAGGAAATGTTTTAAATGCAAGAGTGCTATGAATTTCTATTGCCAGGATATATAAATCTCACACGCAAACACACACACACTCATTCACACACTCAACCGTGGGGTGGAGAGTGGACAGCTTGGCAGATCAGAACATCTTGTATGGGGGTGGCCTCACATTTCAAGTCAAGGCTGCTCAAGTGGTGAAGATGACAAATGGGGACAACAGATTGTGAAATCTAAGCTCAAGAGAGAAGAATTTTTCATAAGGGGAATAAAATCAAGTATGCAGCTTATGGTTTCTGGCTTGGAAAGAACATTAAATATTAAATATTCCAATACTTTCATTTCAAAAATTAGAGTAAAGGATGAAGTTAAATGACCTCTTCAAGGTTACACTGAAGAGAAAGGGCTAAACTTCAGGTCTCTAGCACTGAGAGTCTTCCCTCTACTAATGCATTTGGCTCCCACTAAGTTTAAATATGAAACAAGCACAACTTAGTTGAAAAGTGATGCTTATTTAGCTTAGTAGGTGGGATTAGATGGAAGAAGAATTTTACCATTTAAATTTTTTTTTAATAAAAGAGAGAATATTTAAATTCCTACATTCTTATCTGAAAGGATGTAGCATTTTAAAATTATGATGTCTATCATTTTTTAACTTTTGTCTATCCTGATGGCAATCAAGCATGTTGTAGTTATAAAGCAAGCATTCTAAAACCAAGAATCTTTTGTCTAATTTGGAATGGAAATCAGGAAACTTCCACTTGAACAAAAAAGATAATTTCTCCCTTTCAATTGTATAGATGCTACAATGTTAGCAAATATTGTAGTATTGGTAGATATTGTAGTGTTTGTTAGTAGATAGAATGATGGTCTTAGTAGTTATGGTGCTGTTAGTAATATTATAGTGTTAGTAGATACTGTAGTGTTAGCAGATACCATAGTGTTAGATACTGTAGTCTTGGTAGGTATTTTAGTGTTAGTAGTTACCGTAGTGTTGGTAGATACAGTATTATTAATAGATACAGTATTGTTAGCAGATACAGTAGTGTTAGTAGATATGGTAGTTTTAGTAGATACTGTAGTGATAGTAGATACAGTAGTTTTATTTTATTTTTCTATTTTTTTATTTTTTTGTGTGTGTTATGCGGGCTTCTCACTGTTGTGGCCTCTCCCGTTGCGGAGCACAGTCTCCAGATGCACAGGCTCAGCGGCCATGGCTCACGGGCCCAGCCGCTCAGCGGCATGTGGGATCTTCGCGACCAAGGGCACCAACCCATGTCCCCTGCATCGGCAGGCAGACTCTCAACCACTGCGCCACCAGGGAAGCCCGATAGAGTAGTTTTAGTAGATACTGTAGTGATAGTAGTACAGTAGTTTTAGTGGATACTGTAGTGATAGTAAGTAGTACAGTAGTCTGTGGATACTGTAGTGATAGTAGATACTATAGTGAGAGTAGATAGAGTAGTGATAGTAGATATAGTTTTAGTAGATACTGTAGTGATAGTAATACAGTAGTTTTAGTGGATACTGTAGTGATAGTAGATACTGTAGTGAGAGTAGATACTGTAGTGATAGTAGTGTAATATTTTTAGTAGATACTGTGGAGATAGTAGTATGGTATTGTTAATAGGTACTGTAGTGGTAGTAATGTTGTAGTGGTAGAAGATTCTGTAGTATTCTGCCTTATCAGACCCTGGTGACTCCCAGCTGACACCTTACTGGGAATTGCTAGCTGCTTCAGGAAATTACCTCCCAAGACTGGCTGAAGTGAGGACACAAAGACCCAGCCATGCTTTAAAGGGCCACTCCAGCTCCAGAACTTGCTCTAGGATCAACTGAGACCTCATTTACCCCCACACTGAGAAGCTCCTCCCTCCATATAGCTCCACCTTCCTGACAGATGTATCTCTTGAATGCAATCCCCAATAAAATCTCCTTCTCACAAGCTGTTTCCAGGGAAGCCCTTCTCAGACAGTTGATACCAGAAATGGTTCTAAGGAACCAACCATAAATTGGGATTTTACTGATGCAACACTCACTATCCAACCAGCAATGGGGATCTCATCACTGATAGCAGAGGGATACTGGAAAGTTGCACTACATGTTGTAATTATGCAATTGTTAAAGCTTTCACCAATAGAGAACTGGGATAGGATACTGATAGAAGGAGATGCTTTAGCTGGTGTAATATCTCTGGCACTGGAGAATAAGGAGGAAAAATGTAACTATAAGGACTATGGAATAGGGTAGCTGTTGCTGGATATCACCGAACCTTGAAAAGAAATGCAATAGGTAGACTTTCTAAAACGGTCTGCTAGAAATGTCCTGTCCTAATCCTAAGAACCTATGGATATAAACAGATATCACTCCCATGATTATGTTATATGACACAATTGAGTCTAAGACAGGAAGGTAATCTGAATGGACCTGATCTAATCACATGAGCCCTTAAAAGCAGCTTCTGATGACAGGGAGAGTTGAAGCTGGAGAAGGACTTGATGTGCCGTTGCTAGCTATGAAGATAGGGCAACAAGAGAAGGAATGGTGGCAGTCTTACAGAGTCTGCTAGCTGACAGCCAGCAAGGAAATAAGAATCTTAGTCCTACAATAGCGATGAGCTGACATTTGTCAAAAATTTGCGTGAGCTTGGAAGCAGATTTTTTTTCCCCAGAGCCTCCAGGGTATGAGCCCAGCCCAGCTCACACAGTGATTTTGGCCTTATAAGGCCCTAAGCTGAGAACCCAGTCAAGCCCACCCAGACATTGGACCTACAGAGCTGTGATAAATGTTGTAAGCTATGAAGTTTGTGATAATTTGCTACAGCAGTGGTAGAAAACTGATATGAGAGATAACAAGAAGCTCAGGGTGTTTAATCATCAATTCACTTTAAGCAAATGTGTTAGCTTTCTGCATATTTTTCATCAGTAATTCAGGCACACAAACTCACAGATTCCTTTGTGTCTCTAACTCATAAGTGATGTCCTCTGTTTGATATTACAGATATTTTTTCAAAAATAAAATTTCCATAAATGTGAAATCCTGCTTCCTCTATGGCTCCCCTTCCCACACACAGCTAGATCAGGCCAATAAGTATATTATAAATTGTACCTAAATGAAATCTTCCTGCATCAGGATTTTAGCTTTTTAGATCAAAATTCCACCTCTTTCTTTTCCAGAATGTGCTATGTGTTTCTTGGTAAGTATTACAATGAAAATAGAAACATTGTTCCCTAGAGTTGTGGATGTGTATTCCATTGCTTACATATTTGACAGAGCTGACCTTACCCAAACAATGATAAAACTCTGCTTTTAAGTTATTTGAGCATCAGGGACATATTCTGATAAGTGTCCAGGGTCAATTTGGAGTAGCAAGCTCCTTAAGCGTTCAAGAGACAGATGTCTGAAAATTTCCAAACCCTGTAACATAGCCTGAATCTTAATGACACATTTGAATGAGGAGACATATGTAAATTCTGCATCAGTTAAAGAAATATGACTTGAAAGTGAGTAAATGGTCTAACACAGCAAAAAGGATTAAGATCTCATTATGAAGTCTGCTAAACCTTATATATAGGAGGAAGTCTAGTTTTCTTTTTGTTTTCAAGGGATCAGACTACCTTTAAAAACTTCATTTTATAGGAATGTTATCAGTTAGACATTTCTAACACTTCTATAACTTTGTCTTTTGCTTATTTGTTCCATACATTAAAAAATCCTTTGTGACCTGTGCTCTAGAATGAACTGGTCATATTCAGGGCAATCAATTTACTTTGCTGTGACAGCATTGCTCTTCATCCTCAGTAGTATGCAGGACCACTCTGTTACAGCAGTTTTTGACAAGTTAAAAATAAGTGTTCAGAATTAAATGCAAAAACATTGCTTCTAATCATATGCAAATTGCTACTGGAGTGTCAGAGATGACTTCTTAACAATATGAGGGAATTCTAGTTAAGGTTATTAAAATAAGATCCACCACGATATATTTTTTTAACTGTTTGACTTACATTACAGAAGAACTATATATATTAATTGAGACATTTTAAACATTTTGTTAGGATGCAAAATCTATTTTCTGAGTAAATGTAGCATTTTTTTTCCCTCACCAAATTCCTGTGGGCCTAAAGCTTTATTTAAATATTCTGTCTCTATATAGTATACATATATTCTTCAGTATTTTTGTGATATGGTAGGTTATTATGAACAGTTTTTCAATAAATATTTGCTTTTTACAGACTTCTTTGATCTACAGTGATTTTTAAAAAAATAAAATTAGGAAAGGTACTTTTTTTCACTAAGATGGTTAAATTAAAAAATGTCTTCCTTTTTAGATTTTAATATTTTCCACTATATAAATTACTTCTGAGCTTATTCCCAGTAAGAGAAAATATCATATTTAATCCTTGTAGCTTGTTTTTTTTTTTTTTACTTTGAAATTTATACCATTGTTGCAACTTCACTTTCCTTTAGGCACAAATAGACTGTTATTACTTATGATATAAAATCTGTTTAATCAACATTAGAAATATCAGTTATACAGAAGACACCAAGCAAAA
This sequence comes from Orcinus orca, assembly GCF_937001465.1. Taxonomy (NCBI): domain Eukaryota; kingdom Metazoa; phylum Chordata; class Mammalia; order Artiodactyla; family Delphinidae; genus Orcinus; species Orcinus orca. The sequence continues at coordinate 169,956,553 of NC_064561.1, read as the reverse complement.
ATCAGCTAACTCCTCTTTTATTTTTTCCATTATGCTCACACTAAATAAACAAATCATTTTGGAAAAATTATACTCTAATTTTATTAGCGTTTTTCTATGCCATTTAAGCATGATGACTTGAAGTGGATTGCCATATAAACTCAAATTTTCAACTTTTTGTTCCCCTTATTTAACCTGATGAATATATAGGGTCAATCTTTTTCATTCATATTACTCTAGTGATGTGTTCATTTTCACAGGGAGAACCTCTGTGATAGGTGGCATTGTAAGAAGGTCTCTAGGACTCCCATGCCCTGGTATATATGTCTTACAACTTCTCCCTTCCATTTGAGTGTGGACTGGTACTGTGAAAATGGTAGAAATCACTCCCATATCAGTAACATAATATGGCCAAGGTGATAAAACTTTTAAGGTGCAATTAAAGTCTCTAATCAGTAGATTTTAAAGTTAATCAAAGGGGAGATTATCCTGGGTCTAGGATCAGAGACATCCTTGTCCTCCTAGCCTTGAAGAAGCAATCCGCCATGAGTTCTACAGCTGTGCATGTGTGAATTTAGGAGAAGCCCCTGGGTCTCAGATGAGAAAGCTGCCCCAGGCAATACCTTGATGGCAGCTGCTTGAGACCCTGTACAGAGGACTCGACTAAGCTGTTCCTGAGCTCCTAACCCGTGAAAAATGTGAAATAATAAATAGGGTTCTTTTAAACTGTCAAACTTTTGGTAATTTCTTATGCAGTAACAGAAAACTAATACACTCTCTGCCCCTCCTCTTACTTTGGAAAACAAGATTCCACTTTCCAATATGGAAATCACTTTGTATGATTCAGTTGGAGCTGATTTTAAGTTGATCCCTAGAAACACACCCCATCCCTATGAGTATAATGATATGTTCAGAGATAAATGAACCAAGACTGACCAATCAGCATCCTTCACCTTTTCTGTCAGCCTTTGTAAGGAGAAATTTCTCTCCCTACCTAATCTAGTATGATGTGACTGTTAGCTGTAAATATCCATAGGGTCTATCTTCTATATTCTTATAGACTGTTGACATGCAGTGTTGGTTGGCTAATTGAACACCCCTTCTGAAGACCCTTTTCCTTTAAAAAGGCTAAGAAATATGTGCTTTTATGATGTCTCTTATCATTATGTAAGTGTATGTGATGTGTCCTAGCCAACCAGATGTTAATGTATAATTGCTGGGGGGCTTCTGGGAGAGTTTTTACGTTTTTATTAAACAGAAGTCATCATGTCACTGGACACTTTTTCCCTTCCATTCTTTATTCCTAAAATATAGATGTAAAATCTAGAGCTTGGCTCCCATCTTGGTGTCATGAGGAAAAGATCAATGGTCCTGACATTTCTGAGCTACCGAACCAATGCCAGTGGTTTCTTACCTTTGGCCTTCGTTTCACATGAGATGTCTTATGTTATGTGTTGACCTATTGAAGGACGAATATGCTTTTACTTGTATCTGAGAGTCTTTATGTATGATTGAAGGATTATATGAAATATAGAGTGAGACAGAGTGTTACTGACATCATCAAAACCCTGTATCTGACTGTGTACAAAATCAGCTTTATCCCTGGGCTTTTCAGTTTAATGAGGCCTCCAATTCCAATTTTGCTTAACTTAACTTGAATTAGGCTCCATTCATTCAATTGCAATTAAAGAATCCCAATGAACACAGAAATTGGTAGGTGGAAGCGTTTGGTTTCTTTTGTTTTTGTTATTTATGTTTGGTTTGTTTGCTTTTTTGTTTTGTTTTTGCCAGGGGTGGGCGATGGAAGGGGCATGCACTAATAATGATAGTCTAAAATGTATGGAATTTTCTGAGTCAAGTATAAGTGTGGGGTCCTAATAAATTTCCAATTTCTACCTAGGAAGTTATTAATTCCTGTTACTTAGTGCCAAAGTAATTGATTTAAATAAGTCCTGATTTAGGCCATGTTGTTTACCAAGACTAGAACTTTAAGGAACAAGGTAGAAAAGTTTCAGGATTTTGTATATTTTGCCTACTTCATTCTGCAGTTAGATCCTGCAGTAAAGGGACATGCTTCAATACAAGAAGGATGTCAAAGTAAATCACTCATAAATAGCTTTTTTGATGTGCTTCATATTCAGGAACACCAAGACTTACTTTTATTTACAATAATTCTAGTTTCAGGAAGATGAACAAGTAAATCGACTATCTTACAAAACGTAAATTGAAATTCGGGAAAGAGTGTAAATTTAAGAAAATATTGGTAAGCTAAGAGCTGAATGTTTTATATCATTTGATATTAATTTTAGATCATAATTTATATATTTAGTCTTGTTTATCAGCTTTGATTGGGTGTCACTAAGTTGAGGAGCTATGATTTTAGTACAAATAAACCAAAGGAAACAAACAAAGAATGTGTTCATTTCTTTCACCTCCTATCAGGCTGGGACAAACAGTATATTTCATCCTTCTTTCTTAAAAGGACAAATTGTAATTAGAGCCTTATATTTCCCTAGAACAAAGAGAGGCTTATAAGGGTCATTCTGAAAGCCATGGTGGCTTTTTTGCCTGCTGTTCGCATCCCAGAATGCATGAGATGGAAATAACTGTGCACTGAGCAGAGTGGGTGAAGCCAAATTCTCTATTTTACACTAAAGACTGTTTGAGCAGGGGATCAAATCCAGCTAGCCACCTAATTTTGTGAGTAAAGTTTTATTGGAACACATCCATGCCCATTCTTTCCATGTCATCCATGGCTGCTTTGGTGCTCTCATGGCAGACTTGAAAAGTTGTGACAGAGATCACATAGCCCTACATCCAAAAATATTTACTCTCTGGCCCTTTAAAGAACATCTGCCAACTTCTAAACTAGAGGAATGTCATGCCCTTCCTATCAAAACAGAGAAAATTGCCCACATGGTGAGAAATTAGGAGTCTGAAAGCAAGGAGCAGATTATCCTGCCCTATTTCCATGGCTCCTCAGAAACAGAATCCAAGAAGCAGATAAACTGTTAGGAGGATAGACAGAGCATTCACCATTCAGTTCAGAGACACAAATCTTAAGACTGGAATTCAAAGTCAAGAACCATGACTTGCAAGTTATCATTTCTATAATCTTCCTTACTGAAACATGAAGTCTAAAGTATGTAAAGTGATTGTCAACCCATTTAGGTTTAATTACAGAAGGGAAAACACCAAAAATAGGAAAAAGAGTAGCTGGTGATATTCCAACCCCCTGGGCAATTCTTAGGTCTCCAAACCACTCCAAAAGTAAGTGGGAATTTTTATCGGTGAAGAGTCTGGGAAGGAAGTCCTTGCCAAAATCACTTTGAGATGTGAAAATAGAGGTCAATTTTTTAAAAATGAAATTTCTCCCCCCCCCCCCAGTTCCTAGATCCCTTTACCTCTAGTTCCTGTCTGGGATGGGGAGGTGGGCTCTCACTCCACTGATAAAGATGTATAGATCAGTGGCCACAGAAAGAGTTTACCCCTTCTTTGTTTTACATAAATGTGAGTGTTTATTAAAGCGGTCTTCCATTAATATTTATATCCAGAAAATTGGAGGCGTTCACAATTTGGGATCATTAGCAGCCATAGTTCACTATATTTTTCAAACCTATTTAAAAACAATTTGCCCATGAATATTGAGGATGTCTGCTAACTGGATTTCTGGGCTTTTATTCATTTGTTCAGCAAACATTGGGCACTTATCTTGTGCCAGGCACTGTTCTAGGCACTTGGAATGTCAATGAACAAAACAAAAATCTCTCTGAGTGAAGCTTACTTACATTCTTTTGGGGGGTGGGATATAGACAGTAGACAACAAGCTTAATACATAATTAAAGGTTATATTATGCTAGACATTGAAAAGTACCAGAAAGAAAGAGAAAATAAATTGGAAAGATAAAGAGCATGATAAAGGCGATTGGAATGTTGTGCCGAGTACATTTTTAAATAGCATGGGTCAGTGTAGACCCCATTGAGCAGGTAACACTTGAGCAAACACTGAAAGGAATAGCCATGAAAGCAGGGCTGTGTGATCCACTGCCACTGCTGCAATCACATCTTAGTGGAGTTCTAGAGATGCTATTACAGCATTTCAATTTTGATTCTGAAGGGCTTCATAGGATTATCTCCCTTAAGGTTGTTTGAAATGCTGCTATTATATTGATATTTCCAGTGACACTTTAACAATGATGGGGAGAAATCCAATTTAGTCAGTGCTTTCACTTTTTTTTTTTTCTTTTTTTGGAAGGGGAATGCACAACATGTATGGGGAATCAGGGGAATGATTTCATTAATTTTGACATAAATGAGCTTTGAAGATTTTCCATTATTGAAAAATATATGTTTTTTCGTACTTCAAAGTGTAACTGAGATGTAGAAAACTGATCTTAAGAACCCCGCCCTTTCTTAATTAATAAAAAGAGAGACTGGAATCCATGTGCCTGGCTTTTGCATATTTTTTGAAGTTAATGCTACATAAGTATTAATTAACCTACTTATATACCAGACTTGAGTAAGTTTGACAGCTCACTGCAGTTGATGTTGGACTTCTTTTAATTATTTAATGGGGCAACTGTGATCGGCAGCCCAGTTCCAATATTCTGGCACTGAGGGAGTGATGCTTCTGATCTGATCATTAATGTATTTGAGGAAAAATAATCTGTTCCCACTATGGTTACCCAATGTTAATATGAAAGAATGTTTTCCATGAGCCATAGTTAGAAGCCATGGTTCACTATATTCTGAAGCCATATTTTAGTTGTTGACTGACAGCATCACACCTGGCAGTTGTTAGTATGGTGTTCCTCCTCTAAAGTTACGGGAGATATGCTAGAAGCCCTAGCGCATGGGGCATCCGATGTCTAGGAAGGGAGAGAACAGTGTGAATGATTCCCTCCAGATAAAGTCACATATATTTACCTTTCATTATCTATCCAATTCTTCCTACTATGCTAGGATTCTTTATTCCAAACAAAAGTCTTTTGTAATCAAGGCTTAATCCAGGGAGAGAACTGCTCCTTTTAAACTAATTTTTAAATGGCTTAAATCACATGCTTTTTATTTTAAAAATTGGTAGCTACTATTACTTTAGAAAAAGACTACGTTGAATTTTATGACTGATATCCAATATCAAATTTGTTAAATTTACAAATTTAAAATCTTAGCTCTTCCTTAAAATATAATGTTCAGTTTATAAATTGTATTATATTTATAAGTCCATGAATATGTAACTACTTTAAAGAAGTCTTAGCTTAATGATTCATCACACTTATAATGTCACTTTAAATAAACAATTCCCAACAGCTTAAATTGCTTTCAAATTCAAAATATTTTTTTTGTTTGTAAGAATTTTTTAATCACTTGATTTGATAAACATAATCCTTGTGAATCCTTAAACAGTCTTGAAAGCACAGTCAGTGACCATTTTGACTCTACAGCTAAAAGAAGCCCTCATGTGAGAGCACATATCAGCTGTGGACCAACACTTTCTCTCTCAACAGGGGGACTTTCTTTCCTTTATTAGGTCCTTAGGCTCCATTAACTATATTCTGAGTTCTCCACATTTGAGGAGGTTACCTAAGGTTCTAATTGCAATCTTATTCTTTTAAAGAATATCTCTTTGTACTTTAATAATGCAGACTAAGTTCTCTCTTTTCTCTTAAATATTTTTTTCCCTGTGATTTAAAATTTAAGGCTTGGCTAAGTCTTAACATCTTCACTGTGCACCTTAATGTACTTTTTCTCATTTTTACTAATCACTAATTAATTTTGGTATTTTCAGTGGACATCTTTAAGAGAAACAATCCTTTCATGCCTGTGAGCAATGGGTGAACTGGGGCTGGAGGATGTAAAGAAGCTATTTTTCAGTTGCTAATTTTCTGGGCTACTTATACTTTTTGGCTTTTCAAAAATTATTTTGAAATTTTCTAATAATTCTGCATCAACTATCAAAACATTCTTTTTCTTTTATCCTATATACTTTAAGCTATAACTTCTAAAATAGATATGATCAGTTCCTCCTGTTCTTCCTCGTCTAACTTTCATTATGGCTGAAATGTATTTGTGAATAGCTCTAGGTTTTCCCCTACATACATGTAACAAGCAAACTTTTAAGGTGGCCTCAATGTTCCTTGCCTCATAGTGTTAGACTCATATGATTCCTTCCCCTTGATCATAGGCAAGACCTGTGACTTGCTTCTAAGCAACAGAATATTTGGATTATGTGTATGCCATTATATTACACATATTGCATATTGCATTATATTATACAAGATTGCATCGCTGGTCTTCCTGGAGTCTCTCTCTCTTGCTGGCTAGAAGGAAGCAAGCAACTATGTTGGGAAACCCCACATAACAAGGAACTGTAGGTGGCCTCTGGGATCTGAGAGTGTGGCAATAGCCTGCAAAGTAGCTCTCAGTCCAACATTCAAGGAATCAATGCTACCAACAACGGTGCGAGTAGTGAAGCATTTGCAGCCTGATGGAATCAGAGACAGAATACAATCCTAGCCGACACCATGACTGCTGCCTCCTGAGACTCAAAAGCAGAGGATTCAGATAAGTCATGACAGGCTTCTAACTCACAGAAACTGTGGGATAATAAATGTGTGTTGTTTTAGGCCACTAGGTTTGTGGTAATAGTGTTATGTTATATAGCAAGGTATGATGAATAAAACATGACACAAAAATTCAGACTAAATTATTGTAACACATCTACAGTGCCTGACAAATTTTGGGGTATTGCAGCTCATTGAGGTATTTTATACTTTTTAGATGATAATTTATTTAGTTGATAATTTTTTTTAAATACCTCATCCTCACTGTGTGAAATATATTGAACTGACATTGTGGATCCACAAATTCACTCAACCCATATTCATTGAGTCCTTACTATATTCCAACACTCTCCCAAGTGTGGAAGATATAGGATTAAAAGAAATGCCTGCAGAGATTGGTTCAAGATGGCGGAGTAAAAGGACATACTCTCACTCCCTCTTCCAAGAACACCGGAATCACAACTAACTGCTGAACAATCACTGACAGGAAGACACTGTAACTCACCAAAAGAGATACCCCACATGCAAAGACAAAGGAGAAGCCACAATGAGATGGTAGGAGGGGCACTATCACAATAAAATCAAATCCCATAACTGCTGGGTGGGTAACTCACAAAAAAGAGAACACTTATACCACAGAAGTCCACCTTTTGGAATGAAGGTTCTGAGCCATACATCAGGCCTCCCAACCTGGGGGTCTGGCAATGGGAGGAGGAATTCCTAATGAATCAGACTTTGAAGGCTAGCAGGATTTGTTTGCAGGACTTCGGCAGGACAGGGGGAAAGAGAGACTCTACTCTTGGAGGGCACACACAAAATAGTGTGTGCATCAGGATCCAGGGGAAGGAGCAGTGACCCCATAGGAGACTGAACCAGACCTACCTGCAAGTGTTGGAGGGTCTCCTGCAGAGACGGGGGGTAGCTATGGTTCACCAAGGGACAAGGACACTGGCAGCAGAAGTTCTGGTAAGTACTCCTTGACGTGAGCTCTCCCAGAGGCCGCCATTAGCCCCACCAAAGAACAAGTGTAGGCTCCACTGTTGGGTCACCTCAGGCCAAACAACCAACAAGGCGGGAACCCAGCCCCACCCATCAGCAGACAAGCGGATTAAAGTTTTACTGAGCTCTGCCCACCAGAGCAACAGCCAGCTCTACCCACCGCCAGTCCCTCCTATCAGGAGACATCCACAAGCCTCTTAGATAGCCTCATCCAGCAGACAGCAGACAGCAGAAGCAAGAAGAACTATAATCCTGCAGCCTGTAGAACAAAAACCACATTCACAGAAAGACAGACAAGATGAAAAGGCAGAGAGCTATGTACCAGATGAAGAAACAAGATAAATTCCAGGAAAAAAAACTAAATGAAATGGAGATAGGCAGTCTTCCAGAAAAATAATTCAGAATAATGATAGTGAAGATGATCCAGGACCTCAGAAGAAGAATGGAGTCAAAGATCAAGAAGATGAAAGAAATGTTTAACAAAGATCTGGAAGAATTAAAGAACAAACAAACAGAGATGAAAAATACAAAAACTGAAATGAAAACTACACTAGAAGGAATCAATAGCAGAATAACTGAGGCAGAAGAACGGATAAATGACCTGGAAGACAGAATGGTGGAATTCACTGCTGTGGAACAGAATAAAGAAAAAAGAATGAAAAGAAAGGAAGACAGCCTAAGAGACCTCTAGGACAATATTAAATGCAACAATATTCACATTATAAGTGTTCCAGAAGGAGAAGAGAGAGTGAAAGGACACGAGAAAATATTTGAAGAGATTATAGTTGAAAACTATATATCCAAAAACATTCCATCCAAAAAAAAACAGATTACACTTTCTTCTCAAGTGTGCATGGAACATGCTCCAGGATAGATCACATCTTGGGTCACAAATCAAGATTCAGTGAATTTAAGAAAATTGAAATCATATCAAGCATCTTTTCTGACCACAATGCTATGAGATTAGAAATCAATTACAAGAAAAATTATGTAAAAAATAAAAACACATGGAGGCTAAACAATATGTTATAAAATAACCAAGAGATCACTAAAGATATCAAAGAGGAAATCAAAAAATACCTAGAGAAAAATGACAACGAAAACACGATGATCCAAAACGTATGGGATGCAGCAAAAGCAGTTCTAAGAGAGAAGTTTATAGCTCTACAAGGCTACCTCAAGAAACAAGAAAAGTCTCAAATAAACAATCTAACCTTACACCTAAGGAAGAAGAGAAAGAAGAACAAACAAAACCCAAAGTTAGCAGAAGGAAAGAAATTATATAGATCAGAGCAGAAGTAAATGAAATAGAATCAAAGAAAACAGTAGCAAAGATCAATAAAGCTAAAGCCTGGTTCTTTGAGAAAATAAACAAAATTGTAAACCATTAGCCAGACTCAGCAAGAAAAAGAGGGAAAGGACTCAAATCAATAAAATTAGAAATGAAAAAGGAGAAGTTACAATAGAAGCTGCAGAAATACAAAGCATCCTAAGAGAATACTACAAGCAGCTTTATGCCTATAAAATGGACACCCTGGAAGAAATGGACAAATTCTTAGAAAGGTATAACCTTCCAAACTGAACCAGGAAGAAATAGAAAATATGAACAGACCAATCACAAGTAATGAAATTGAAACTGTGATTTAAAATCTTCCAACAAACAAAAGTCCAGGACCAGATGGCTTCACAGGTGAATTCTATCAAACATTTAGAGAAGAGCCAACACCCATCTTTCTCAAACTCTCCCAAAAAATTGCAGAGGAAGGAACACTCCCAAACTCATTCTATGAGGCCACCATCAACCTGATACCAAAAGCAAACAAAGATACTACAAAAAAAGAAAATTGCAGACCAATATCACTGATGAATATAGATGCAAAAATCCTCAACAAAATACTAGCAAACAGAATCCAACAACACATTAAAAGAATCCTACACCATGATCAAGTGGGATTTATCCCAGGGATGCAAGGATTCTTCAATATACACATATCAATCGATGTGATACACCATATTAACAAACTGAAGAATAAAAACCATATGATCATCTCAACAGATGCAGGAAAAGCTTTTGACAAAATTCAACACCCATTTATGATAAAAATTCTCCAGAAAATGGGCATAGAGGGGAGCTACTTCAACATAATAAAGGCCATATACGACAAACCTACAGCAAAACATCATTCTCAATGGTTAAAAACTGAAAGCATTTCCTCTAAGATCAGGAGCAAGACAAGGTTGTCCACTCTCACCACTATTATTCAACATAGTTTTGGAAGTCCTGGTCACGGCAATCAGAGAAGAAAAAGAAATAAAAGGAATATAAGTTGGAAAAGAAGAAGTCACTGTTTTCAGATGACATGCTACTATACATAGAGAATCCTAAAGATGCGATCAGAAAACTACCAGAGCTAATCAATGAATTGGGTAAGGTTGCAGGATACAAAATTAATGCACAGAAATCTCTTGCATTCCTATACACTAATGATGAAAAATCTGAAATAGAAATTATGGAAAAAACTCCCATTTACCATTCCAATAAAAATAATAAAATACCTAGGAATAAACTTACCTAGGGATACAAAAGACCTGTATGCAGAAAACTATAAAACACTGATAAAAGAAATTAAAGATGATACCAACAGGTGGAGAGATATACAATGTTCTTGGATTGGAAGAATCAATATTGTGAAAATGACTATACTACCCGAAGCACTCTACAGATTCAATGCAATCCCTATCAAATTACCACTGGCATTTTTCACAGAACTAGATCAAAAAATCTGAAAATTTGTATGGAGACACAAAAGACCCCGAATAGCCAAAGCAGTCTTGAGGGAAAAAAAAACAGAGCTGGAGGAATCAGACTCCGTGACTTCTGACTTTACTACAAAACTACGTTAATCAAGACAATATGGTACTGGCACAAAAACAGAAATATAGATCAATGGAACAGGATAGAAAGCCCAGAGATAAACCCACACACCTATGGTCAACTAATCTATGACAAAGAAAGCAAGGATATACAATGGAGAAAAGACTTGGCTCTTCAATAAGTGGTGCTGGGAAAACCGGACAGCTGCCTGTAAAAGAATGAAATTAGAACACTACCTAACACCATACAGAAAAATAAACTCAAAATGGGTTAAAGACCTAAATGTAAGACCAGATACAATAAAACTCTTAGAGGAAAACATAGGGAGAACACTCTTTGACATAAATCACAGTAAGATCTGTTTTGGTCCACCTCTTAGAGTAATGGAAATAAAACCAAAAATAAACACATGGGACCTAATGAAACTTAAAGCTTTTGCACAGCAAATGTAACCATAAACAAGATGAAAAGACAACCCTCAGAATGGGAGAAAATATTTGCAAATGAATCATCGGACAAAGGATTAATCTCCAAAATATATAAACAGCTCATGCAGCTCAATATTTAGAAAACAAAAACCCAATCCAAAATTGGGCAGAAGACTTAACTAGACATTTCTCCAAAGAAGACATACAGATGGCCAAGAAGCACATGAAAAGCTGTTCAACATCACTAATTATTAGAGAAATGCAACTCAAAACTACAATGAGGTATCAGCTCACACCAGTTAGAATGGGCATCATCAGAAAATCTACAAACAACAAATGCTGGAGAGGGTGTGGAGAAAAGGGAACACTCTTGCACCATTGGTGGGAATGTAAATTGATACAGCCACTATGGAGAACAGTATGGAGGTTCCTTAAAGGACTAAAAATAGGGGCTTCCCTGGTGGCGCAGTGGTTGAGAGTCCGCCTGCCGATGCAAGGAACACGGGTTCGTGTCCTGGTCTGGGGGGATCCCACATGCCACAGAGAGTCTGGGCCCATGAGCCATGGCTGCTGAGCCTGCGTGTCTGGAGCCTGTGCTCTGCAGCAGGAGAGGCCACAGCAGTGAGAGGCCTGTGTACCACAAAAAAAAAAAAAAAAAAAAGAACTAAAAATAGAATTACTGCATGACCCAACAATCCTACTACTGGGCATATACCCTGAGAAAACCATAATTCAAAAAGACACATGCACCCCAATGTTCATTGCAGCACTATTTACAATAAGCAGGTCATGGAAGCAACCTCAATGCTCATCGACAGATGAATGGATAAAGAAGATGTGGTACATATATACAATGGAATATTACTCAGCCATAAAAAGGAATGAAATTCGGTCATTTGTAGAGATGTGGTTGCATCTAGAGACTGTCATATAGAGTGAAGTAAGTCAGAAAGAGAAAACAAATATTGTATATTAACGCATATATGTGTAACCTAGATAATGGTACAGATGAACCGGTTTGCAGAGCAGAAATTGAGACACAGAAGTAGAGAAAAAATGTAAGGACACCAAGGGGGGAAAGCAGCAAGGGGTGGGTGTTGTGATGTAATAAATTGGAAGATTGGGATTGACATGTATACACTGATGTGTATAAAATGGATGATTAATAAGAAAAAAAAAAAAAAAGAAATGCCTGCCCACATTGTTTACTTAACTTGTAATTGATTTAATCCAATTAGATTATTTTTGATAATTTTAATAAATATTTAATAATTATAGATAAGCCTATAGCCCTGTCCTACTCTGGATAAAATAATGAGACCCAGAATATGTATGTTTTTCCCATAAGTCAACTGATGAAATCCTATTTGTGGAAAATGGTGATAAAAGGATAATTGTAATAATGACAAGCTTGTTTAATGAAAAACAATGACCAGTATGTCAGAAAAAGAACTGGCTCATTAATCTTGTTCAGATTTGTTAGCCAGAAAATCATGTAACATTTTTCTTTTTTTAACCTCTCAGCTGCTGTGAAAGCCAGCTAACACTACCCATTCACACACCTCATCTTACACTACTATCTCCATCACCTATGGGGAGGAGCACATACTGTCCCTATAACTAATTCCTTCCTTTAGGAATTATTTTACATATTTAAAAATAAATCTGGGTTCTAAAGATATCAATAAATCCAGTCCACCCAAATGTTTTCCCATTGTATATGTTTATATTGCCATAAATTTACTCTGCCATATGCTTTCAAGGGTACTGATTAGGGCTCCAATGCTAAGAACTTATTTTCCCACCTGCTAGGCACACATATAATTCTTGTGATGGGAAATTAAAGAATCTATTCTTCAATTAGAAACTAAGTTTCAAATGCAGAGTTGATTGTTGAGGTTTCCAAAGATTCAACATTCTTTTTCTATTTTCTCTGTTTTTTAAGTTATCTGTTTCATTTCTTTCTCTAATTTGTATTATTTCTTTCTTCTGATTACTTTAAGTTTAGCTTGTTCTTATTTTTTCTAGTTTCATAGGGTGGAAATTTAGGTTATTGATTAAAGAATATATTTTTTTTAGTATAGGCATTTACTGATATAAATTTCCCCTTAAGTACTGCTTTATCTGAATTCCATAAATTTTGGCATGTTATGTTCATTTCATTCATCTCGAGTATTTTCAAAATTTTCTTTGTCTGACCCATTCATTATTTAGGAGTGAGTGTGTTGTTTAATTTCATCATATTAGTGAATTCCCCAAATTTCCTCTGTTATCTATTTCAAATTTATATTATGATTGAAGAGCACACTTTATATGATTTCAATCTTTTAAAATTTAATCTTCTACCTGGTTGTTCTATCATTATGAAAAATGAGGTATTGAAGAGTCCAAATATTGTTGTTGAATAGTCCATTTGTCCCTTCAATTTAGATAGTCATATCTATTTAGATAATTCTAAAATTCATTACAAACTCTTTTTGACCTATTTTCCTTGGAAGTTTAAATGTTTTCTTCAAAATTTGAAACTTGAAGCTCTTTGTATAGAATATACAGAATCTTTTAAATAAGGACATACAATTATCAACATCATGTAAGGAAATGATAATATTCTATATTCAACTGACATTTGGTACAAAAAATTTATAAGATGCAAACCAGAGATGGATCTATTGAAATAAATTTACATTCATGACCCATACAGCCCTATATCTCAGGTTCTAGGAAGGTATATACATAATCTACCTCATTATTTAATAAGGAGCTTTATCAGCTCACTAGCATTGGGTAGATATGACTAGGAATCAAAGATCTCCCTATACCAGGACAAACAGAAATGAGAGACTCATGAGGAATGAGAGCTGTTGATGATTTAGTTACACTCTATAGGAAACAAACGCACAGGAACAGAGTATTATTGATAAATTCTGCACTATATCCTCTATGGTTTATTGTTAGGTGTAAACTGCATATATTCATACTAACATAAATTATTTGCATCCTATGTTGTTTGGAAAAAAAGATAAATGCTTGTAAATATTTGATTGCTTCCTCCCCACCCCCCAAAATCTGGTGTATATAAAACATTTTTATCCATTAGGTGAAAAACCAATATCTATTTTCCATGTATATTGATTTAGTTTTACAGATTATCCAAGTTATTACTCACTTGATGGTAAAATTATTCATTTGCATAACAAGACAGAGATAGGTTATTAAGATGAAAACAAAGATAAATGGTATTTAAGACTGTTGTGGAAAGCTCAAGTATCTGAAACTTCCACAGACCTTGGTAAGATTTTGCTTTCACTGTTATAAACACAATAAATGTTTAAAACATAGATGGACAAGGTCACCATGTTACACAACTTGATGGTGCTGGGGAGCACCATAAAAATCATAGTAAATGTGAATGCATAATGGAATTGTGCAGTGTACAACATATATGTTATGATAAAATATGTTTCCAACGTATTATCATATTTGTGTCTAAGTTATCCTGGAGTTGTTCCAAATTTTTGCTCTTAATTTTAGTTGCGTTGGCTTGCATCATTGATTATAAATTAGAGAATTTTCATTTTAATTTTTGGCTATAGTCAAGAGTGTCTTTTTTTTTGATGGAAAAAACTATGGGCTTGTTATAATTTATATCCCTTCTATTTGTTTCAGAAGTATTAGTAAGAATTTGACACATGAATAAAAAGAAAATTAGAATGCCTTGGTTATAAAAAAAGAAAATATATAGCTTGGCTCTATTATCATTAACTTCCGGTCTACATGGACAGAAATTGGATAGTAAATAAATGAAAAGCAAGCTCAAAAGGTAAAACATGTTAAATGCAGTTAAGTATGTGTGTGCATAAAAATGTAATAGCATATATTATTTTAAGTGTAAATTGGTCCTTAGATGACAACAAAGAGAAAAAAAAATAAGTAGTTTTACCCACGTATAAGCGGTACTTAAATTAGAAATTCATGGAAAAGAAATTACTGTGGCTTCACCCCATCCCCCACCCCACCCCCCATATAACCTTGGACACACATTTGTGCATGTCCACTAAACACATGTGACAGATGGGGAGGTAAAAACTGATTAATGCTGGTAATAACAGAAATGGAAGGCAGTGCTGTCTTGGGTTCCCCTGGTTTCCCTTAGGAGTCCAGAATGAGTCATACTCACTGTGCCTGTTCGCATTCATAATCCCCTAGATAAAATGCTGTAGTTCTTAGTCTTTCTTGCTATGAAAAAATCATTCAATAGCTATGTGTATATGTATATATACCAATATATGCATTATATACGATATTTTGTTATATATGTAACATTCTTTTTAAAAATCTTATTGAAGTATGTTGATTTACAACGTTCTGTTAATTTCTTCTGTACAAAGGTGTGACTCAGTTATATATATATATATATATATATATATATATAAGTAACATTCTATTACACATAATATAATACATATTTATACTTTTTTTTTCACTTGCAAGAAAAGTCTGTTACATAAATTCTGTAGTTAGCCTTGGGATTTCACTCATAAAACCTAATTATTTCTTTCTGAATAATTCTTTCTTTCCATGCATATAGAGCACATTTGACCGTACTATCATGTTTATATAACCAGATGGCTCATAAATAAATCATTATGGGATTCAAGATTCTGGGTCCTTAAATATTAGGTTATTTCATTTGCCCTACATTTTTACTTCTTGGGTATGACTTGATAAGATAAACTCATGTAATATTAATGTAAGTTTAAAATTAAAAATCTTCCTCAAAGTAACACAATGTACTGGATAAATTACTGTGCACGTTACTCTTCAATAGAGATCTTATACATTGTAATTTGAAAGCAAAGACATTAAAATAATTCCATTCTTTTTGAAAATATGTGGATTATTATTTGAATCTATTTGTCATTTTTCTTTACATCTATTTTTCTTCCTATGAGTCTCTATCTTGTATATAATTGGAAACTTGTAAAAAGTGAAATATAGAAAGACTTTGAATAATTTTTAATCACTTTTACATTATAATGCATATTTTTCCAAACACCAAGGTATAGTTGATTTCTATACAGCCTTTTAGAAAGCAGCTTGTGTGCAGCAAGTAGAATAATATATTCAATAAAAGTCTCATGTTCTGTCAAGTTTAATTATAACTCCTTAATTTCATATATGATTTGTTCTGACTCTAAAGGGACTTTTTTCACATTGGTCGAGCAGGAATACCTTCAGTAAATTAAATATTCCCTTTAATTTATGCTTTTTCCTATGCAAAACCACAGTAATAAAACCTACAGCCTGTGTTGTTCTGAGTATTAAACAAGTACATATATAAAACTTATAGTACCTGTTGCATAATTATAAATATTAATTCCTTCCCTGCTGTCTCTATAAAGTAGGAGTATGGCATTTAATTTACAGAGTTGTTGCTTATAATAAATAAAATTATGTATAAAGGGAATTCAAACTGTGCTTTGAGCCAAAC
Source organism: Orcinus orca (assembly GCF_937001465.1). Taxonomy (NCBI): domain Eukaryota; kingdom Metazoa; phylum Chordata; class Mammalia; order Artiodactyla; family Delphinidae; genus Orcinus; species Orcinus orca. The sequence continues at coordinate 169,940,218 of NC_064561.1, read as the reverse complement.
AAATGATACTCTCTCTTGCTCTTCCCTTTACATTTTCTGGGTAAAACCTCTCTCATTCTTTAAAATTCCATTGGGATGCTGTTTTCTCCTCCCTAGGTTAATACCCCTAGTTAAGGCAGAGTTACATATTCCTCTTTTTGTACTCACATAGAAAGGCACATGAGTATCTGTGAGAATATTAAGTATATTGTACTATATTTATCCATTTATACATTCATATATATATATATAGTTTAATCATAAAATTTTATATAACATTTTTACCCTATATCTAAATGTTCTCATAACTAGTCTTAATTCCTAGGATGGTTTTAAATCCATTTCTCTTTCTTATTTCAGAGATGGATATTATAATCGATTTTTTCTTCTAAGAAAGTACTATGAAATCTGTAAGTTCTTGATGTTCAATAAACATCTTTTCCTATAAGATATATCAAATTGCACAATAATGTAAAATTTCCTGTATTAGAAATATAGAAAGACTAGGTATAATCAACACTTTTGTGATAGTATTTCTTGAATTCATCCTAAATTCTGAGACATAATTAGACACCATGGAGTTTATATTCTGGTATATAAAATTTACTTATTCAAATAATCATATATCTGAAAGATAAATACCAAAAAGTAAAGGTCTGTGATATTGTATCATAAAAAAGGGAGACTTGATCTAATTAAAACAGTATAAGACAGCTTTAAAAGGAAGTGAGGATTTAACTAAGTTTGAAAAATTAGTAGTATTTTGTGAGATGAGATAGAAGAAAAGAGGTTTACAGGCAGATGTGATAGTTTGTACAAAATTCTGCAGTGGAGAAATGGATAACCAATAAGGGGTGATACAAATATCTTCTATTCTAGTGGGGTGTGCTTGTTCTTTCTTTACTGTCTTTCTCAGAATGTGGGAGAGAGTTTCAGAGGCTTCAGCTTAGTTTTCTCTAGTGAGAAACTCCTGTCCTACAGGCCAAACATCAACATAGGTATTCTGCCAACTCCCTAGTAAGCTCATTCCAAAAATTCATTGGCAGGGAGAAATATTACCACTGGGTCCATCCATGGTCCCAGTAGACCTCGCTGAATGGACTAGCATCAGGACTTTATTACTTGTCTTCCATATGTTCCCACTCTAATAGGGAATTGATGGTGAGTCTCTGAATCCCAGAGAATCTATGTCAACTTCTATGCATGTTCAATCGTCCTTAAAATATCTGGATGTTTTCTTTCCCTCTCTGTACTATAACTCAAGTTAGTCACCGTAGGTCCCTTTGGGAAAAGACTGGGGTATAATTATACATAGTTGCTCTAGTATTTCAGGGTCTTTTGCCTGGGGACATGACACTCCCTTACAAAATGTGTTTTAGGTCTAAAATTTGGTCCACATCCAGAAACTAGGCAAAGGGTCATAGCTTCTTACTAGGCAACTGTCATCAGCTTCCTGATCATCTTTTCAACCTCACCATTGCTATTGGGGTGCTCATTTCTATACAGAATCTCCTTCCATCAGACCTGCCTGTAGTTTCCCAGTGGTACACATGCCCCTATCACTAGTTCATCCTTAGTGCTTTAGATACCTGCTAGACTTCCTGATCTTGCATAGAATAAAAATTCTATCATGACCAAATCTCTAAACTTTTGACCCTTTCTTCTATTGTTGACCATGATAGTTCAGACATTTTTACTTCACTTAGTTTTGTTCACCATTTTCTTTAAGCTTCTTTAACCCATCCTAATAGCATATTTATTCCATCTCTCAGGGTTCTTGTCAGGCCCTTAGATCCCGTATCCCAGAAGAATATCAATTTGGTAAACTATTCCTTGTCCAACTTTACTTTCCACCACTTCTTGATCCAGCACCCTTAGGATCAAGTCCTATACAGACTAGCTGGTCTCCTCTGGTTCATCTTGCTTAAGTCCTGTAGCTCCTTCTGCATATACTCTCTTTTCTCCCTAGAAAGGTCTAGGTCTTCTCTAACCTTAGTATGTCATGACCACGTGAAGAAATGTGGAGACAGATATTGAGAGAACTCTTTATTTATTGCAAGGCAGGGTCTTCTGGATCATATTCAAAGAAAAGGGCACTTACTATTCCTCAGCAGTGTGGGTTTGGGGAATGCAAGGTTTTCAAGAGCATTAATACTGATGTCACCATACCCTGTACCAGGGTCCCATTCTTTTCTATCAAAGTCTTGACCTCAACAGAGCAGACCTGCCTAGTTTGAGAATTTATCCTTATTTGGAACTTTTATGTCTGAGTTCTATGTTTTGTCTTTAGCTTTCTTTACTTACCAGCTTCAGAGGATGAGATATGCTGAAAGGAGGGCCTCTGACTTCCACAACTGTTTTTATTAAATCATAATTATTCACCCTAAACAAGAACCATCCAATTCCATTGTGTTATAATCACTCTTTGCACTATGTTTGTCATTACATTCACCAGTGCCTTTCATTCTACAGATATACAATCCCAAATTGCCACTAAAAAAAGTTAAATAATTACACTTCAATCTGCCAGGGACTCTTATGCTCCACATACAACCAGTGATGAGGTCCTCATTGCCAACTGGGTAGTGGCAATCCACCTCCAATAACCCATTGTAACACCCACTTTCTTGGACCGAATCTAGTACAAACTACTGCAGGTCGGATTCCCTTGAGACGTAGATTATTGAGTGCAGGAAACTTACATGTAGTGTCTCAGCGTTAATATTTCTTGAGGAAAGGGAAGAAAACAGGGTGTGACAGAAGGAGGTTTAAGAGTTCAGTGCCATCACAATAAGGCCATACATCACCCACAGTAAGCTCTGAAACTAGAATCACTCTTTACAGGCCTCTGAAGTTTGGTAGAAGGGACAAGGTTTTATAGTCTCACTCTGGTCATTCATTCATGTGGGCTGTCCCCTGGAGGGAGAAATGAACTTGGGCCTGACAGCCCTTTTCAACAAAGGACAAGTCCTGGAGAAGATGGACAGCTGGGGACAGTCTGCAGCAGCATTCCAGATATCGGAAGAATAAGTCCTTCAGTCCTGAAGGGGATCTGCATGATACGGCTAAGAGGCAATCAACATAGGACACACCATAAGAGGATAATGAGAACAAATGATGAATTTAGCCTGTACCAGTGCAGAAGCAATTATATTAACTGTATTTGAAACAACATTTTTCACTAGATTAAAAGTAAAGAGTAGTTGGTATATATACGTTTTTCTCATAGCTAGATCTCATAATAACATATTCAACAAATCATTTTATTGATTTCACATTAAATCAAGTCATAATGTCCTCATAATATTGTATATATGTAATATATACAAAATATACTATACAATGCAAAATATAATATAAAACAAAACATATAATTCAAAACATTGCATGTGTGATTATGTGTGTGTTAATTGACCCTACCTGTTGCAGTAAATATTTTGCAACTCAAATTTGGCAAAGCAGATAAGCAACAAATTGAGGATTTTATAAGTCTGTTATTGCCTGATAATGTTGTATATTGAAAGAAAAACAAAACAAAATTACTAAATAATTACAGGAGAAGAGAAGCAAACTCTTTAAAAATCTCTTGTTAAAGTAAAAGAGAAACTAAAGAAAAAAACATTTCTCTTTCTTTAAGTTTCTTGCAGTGGGAATAAACAGCCTTTCCAGCTCTCTATAAGATATCACTTTCTTATAATCCAACCATTATAGAATATTCTGATAATATACATAGAGAATAGGTTTAATTAAGTTGTTAAACTGCATTTATTGCTTTGGATCATAGGAGATTGGAAAAAGAACTTGGATCTTAATGCTCTGTCATATTTCAACTATGACCTTCACAAAGAGAATGAAGGTGAAATGTGGTTCATATTCTTTCATCAAAATTGAAAAAGAAAATATGCCTCTTCTCTCTAGAGTAGCATGAAATTCTATAAAATAGATACAAGAAGTCAAGCAGAACAGGAACCTAGTATTTCATTACACTAACCAAAGCAAAGTAAAATTTTTCATAAGGATCAAAAGTAGAAGAAGACATGAACGGCTGCTGTATGTGGATGATTAGTTGCTGAAGGCATTGAGGGCTCTTTGAGACTGCTATGTGAACATGGCCATGAAGTGCTAGGAACATACATTTTACAATGGCTAGATATATGTCTGCTATGTTTTTTGTCAGAAACATGAAAAGCATTCTTTATATTTTTATCTTTACACACATACTTCTATTAGAGAAATATAATTAGGTAAGTTTTGGAATGGTGATGATTCAGTTTATTCTTTCACTAGAGAATATGTGTTGTTCAATTAGATTCTGCTATATAAACTACCAAAATACATTGGCAAACCATGGCAGAAACATGGCAAAAAGATGGAATGGGAGAATTGAGACCATTTGAAGCTTGAGCGTAGGTATCACCTCAAATGGAATTTCCTGTTGAATTTATCAATGGTTCATTGCTTCTGCCTGTATATTGTTTATGTGAAACTGGAGCTAAATAAACCAATCCATGACCTGATTTATCTGCCAAATGGATTGAACATTTATTCTCTCTGCCTCAAAGGCTTGTCATTTCAGTTTAGTCTTGCAGATGGTACATCCATTTCCCTGAAACAGAGCCACTTTACAGCAGCTTGCCAACATTTCCTGTTATTTAAAGTTCACCCTCAAAGTACACATAGCCATGCTTCACTTTCTCAGCCAATACTTCACAGCATCAATGTGACATCTATTTTTCTTTCAGGTCACCCTAGCAGAGTTGAATGCTTCATTATCAAACATTTCTCTTAAGCTTACTAGGAGAAAATTATAGTGTCAAGAAATTGACTTATATTTTTGAGAAAAAACTTTATACCAAAAACTTAGAGAATCTTTGTGAAAGTGTTTGACAGTAAGTATGGGATGAGAGTTTGTTGGCATCTTTCTAAAATAGTTCATGTGTTCAAATTCAACATGGAAAAGCAGCTTCTGCTTCACCCAGATGCTTTGAGATGGAATACTTCTATTATAAAACAGAATTATGTACCTTAAAATATAAGCAAACAAGACATAGTTTCATTGATGTCAAATACTTGAAAGAGCATCTTGGGCTTTGGTGATATTTTATTATATGTAGTATGAGAATATATTTTGTAAAGGGTAGAACAAGATTGCTTTATGAAGTGGAGGAAGAAATGTTTGTGATATCAGAGAACTAAATCTATTACACTTATATGGCTCTCATTTTCAAAACCTCCAACTCTTGAAATTTAAAAGGCAAATTTGTATTCCTCTGTTGAAATGAGTAATATTTCACATGGAAATATTAATAATCAAATACGTATTTCCACAATTTAAGAATGACTACCTTTCTCAAGCTGCTTAAATGAGAGTAAGTTGATACCAATGACCTAGAGATTGTCATACTGAGTGAAGTAAGTCAGACAAAGAAAGACATGTATCATATGATATCCCTTATATGTAGAATCTAAAAAAAGGGTACAAATGAACTTATTTACAAAACAGAAATAGAGTTATGGATGTAGAAAACAAACTTATAGTTACCAGGGGATGAGGGGGATAAATTGGGAGGTTGGGAGTGACATATAGACACTGCTATATATAAAACAGATAACTAATAAGAACCTACTGTACAGCACAGGGAACTCTACTCAATACTCTGTAATGGTCTATGTGGGAAAATAATCTATAAAAAGAGTGGATATATGTATATGTATAACCGATCCACTTTGCTCTATACCTGAAACTATCACAACATTGCAAATCAACTATACTCCAATAAAAATTAAAAATAAAATAAATTTATTTCAAGAGAATATTCTCTGAGGTGAACACTAGCTAAATTTTGAGTGCCTAAATGAGGTACTCAATTCAAGTTGAAGTAAACGGTCTTTATGAAACTTCCAAAAAACTATAAAACTAAAAATATAAAAAAAAATAGACTATAAAAGGTATTTACATGTGAGGTGCTTAATATCAGGGAGCTAGGTTGGGCCAGGGAGCCTGGATTACACAAGGAAAGGAAATAATTATTAAAAGGAAGGAAATAATTGTTAAAAGGATAGTCTCAGGCAACAAAATCACACCTCATAATTCAACCTAGACCAGGTGTAAAATCTAGAAGATGGCTATTGTTGCTATCATATCACCTCTGTTTTCTTGGACATTTTTGTGGTTATGAAATCTATACACTTTAATTAGAGTAATGATATTAGCTGTGCCTATGGATGTCATTGAAGGGAAGTTTTTTTAATAGAAAAGAAAGGAAAACTTTACCAAGAAATACATATGATGATTTTGGTATAGTGCTTAATGCAATAAAACTAAGTGTAATGCATACTGCTGTATTCTGTATCCCTAATAACGCTCATTGACCCAGTATTTAAATGCTTTGCATACATATTAGGTTACATTTCAGAACTTGTTGGCATTTTACTTGCTTAATTTACATACAAAAAGGTAATTTAAAAATATTCTCTGGTTATTTACTTTATTCCACAATAATAGAATTGATTTGTCCTTTTACATAAATTTTGCTGCCATTAATTCTTTTTATTGGAGTATTTAAAATTTTTTTAATGATGAAAAAAGTTTGCCATTTGTTGCTCCTAACTGACTGAATATTCAAATACTTTTTCACCACAAATTCATTAAACTTGGTTACCCTCTTTTGAAGATAACCAGTACATATTAACTTCAAATCATTAATTTCATATTTTATTTCTCACCGTAATGATCTAATTTCTCGAAGCTGATATTGGAAAATAGGCGTGAAACTGAAACCTACTTTAAAACAAAATGAATGTATCTGCAGGCAGTCTGTGATATATCTATTGATTTTTCATGCAAGTATATCAATGTGCCAAAAGTTCACATACAGATACAAATGATTCTGTTAACACAAGTTTAATATAATTCTAAACAGGTAGCAGGAAATTGTAATCTATCACTTCATCTGCTTGATTTCAGCTTTGTTCACTTAACATTTCAAAATAATATTAAAGGTATCTGTGTGAAACGTCATTTGTTCACATCTTTTCTATTAGTGTGAAGAGGAAGTAAAGTCTATTCTTAGCATGGTGCTGTAGAAGTCATTGTCAGAGGCTCTTCTGTGGGTCTCTTGCTTTGACTTCACAAAGGCTCCTTATGTAGCTAGCTGGCTGTGTGGCTTCTGAGTTCTCAGACTCTCCAGCTTCCGCATGGCTGATGCTGTCCACTCGGCCCAAAGCTTACTTGGTTTTGTCAGTTACAGAATGGGGATCCTGGGAATTAAATCTCATTGGTCTAAATATTACCTATTACTAGGCTGAACTGTTTTGATTTATTGCATATTTAGATTTTTATCTTTTATAGGAAATCTCAATTTAATGAGAGGCAGCATGCTATAGAATGTGAGGTAATAAATTTATTGTTTCCTGTGTACAAGTGAAGGGCATTTCCATATTTAGGGCAGACACTGGCTTACAATTCAGTACTTTCTCTGAGAGCATATATTGTTGTTTTCTTTCCCCTCCTCAAGACTGGTCTATTTGGAAATTTACATTTACTGTGAGAAGGGAAAATAAAATGCTCTAGTATTTTATTAATTTCTGTTCAAAGCCACAATCTATCATGGGTATTCTTTTTGACTCAAGAATATTTTAGAGACTATACATGTTAAAATCATGTTTAAAAAATTGTTCATAAGATGAATCATGTTAAAAAGAATTGTTCATAAGATGTAGAAAGCAGCAAGAGAACACTCTCATTCAAACAAAGAGAAAATTGCAGATAAATTACTAAATCATATTTTTTCTCTAATCTATCAAAGAAACTAATCAACAAAGTAAACAGAAGAAAGAAACTAATCAACAAAGTAAACAGAATTTTAATCTATCAAAGAAACTAATCAACAAAGTAAACAGAATTTCAAAGAGTGACAAGCCCCTCTAAGGAGAGACAGGATACCTTAGCAGAGTACAAGGGAAAGAAGTGACCACCACTCAGCATGTAAGAAGAAATCGGCTAACATATTTGTGAGCTTCTAAAGGCCAGGTATGGCCTTTAGAACTACAACAGTAGTTTCACTGTTGTAACAAATTATCACAAACTGAGTGGCTTAAAACAACCAAAATTTATCCTCTCTCAGTTCTGGAGGCCAGAAGTCAAATTAAGATGATAGCAGGGGTGGTTCCTTATGGAGGTTATGAGGGAGACTCATGTCTGGACCTCTCTCTTAGCTTCTGGAAGGTGCCAGCAATGTTTGACATTTCTTGGCTTATAGCTTCCTCACTTCAGTCTCTATCTCTGTCTTCAATCACCTTCTCCTCTTTGTATCTATGTCTTCTCTTCCATCTGTCTCAACATCCTTCTGTATTCCTCATATAAGGGTACCTGCCCTTTTACCTAGGGCCTACCCAGATAATCCAGGATGATTTCTTTATCTCAATATTCTTAACTTATTTGTATTTGCAAAGACTCATGTTCCATATAATGTAACATTCACAGGTTCTGGAAATTAGGATGTGGATATATATTTTCAGTCACCACTATTCAAACCAATACAGCAAACGTATCAGTTTAGAATGACTGAGAGTCCAGACATTAAGGGACATTGAAACTTCTTGCAAGTTCTTTTAAACAGGCTGCCATAAGATGCTCATAAGAAAGATTGGGAACAATGAGTGAGTGAATGAGGCAAACAGGTGGTGACTGGCTGCCACTGCAGAACAGTCAGGAAACTCTGTTCCTCCAATTTAAGGAATTGAGATGTTCTTCCAAATGAAACAAAAGCCTTAAGCCACTGGGAAAGGGACAGCAAACTTTCTTATCCACAGGGACTGGGCAAAGATCCACTGATTTGGAGGGAGAGGGAAAAGCAAATTTCATCTGAGGCTTGAGCTCAAGATTCTGTACCAACATAAAGGACTAGATAGTGGCAGCTTTACTGCTAGAAGTGTTAAAGCTTATGGTTCACTTATTTGGATTTCCTTCTCATTTAGGTCACCACAGAGCATTGAGTAGAGTTCCCTGTGCTATACAGTAGGTTCTCATTAGTTATCTATTTTTTACATAGTACCAATAAAAAGAAGTGAAATTGGGTCATTTGTAGAGATGTGGGTGGACCTAGAGTCTGCCATACAGAGTGAAGTGAGTCAGAAAGAGGAAAACAAATATCATATATTAACATACATGTGGAAACTAGAAAAATGGTACAGATGAACCTATTTGCAGGATAGGAATAGAAAGGCAGATATGGAGAATGGACATGTGGACACAAGAGGGGAAGGGGAGGGTGGGATGAATTGGGAGATTAGGTTTAACATAAATACACTACCATGTGTAAAATAGATAGCTAGTGGGAACCTGCTGTATAGAACAGGGAGCTCAGCTCAGTGCTCTGTGATGACCTAGTTGGGTGGGATGGGGAGGGGGGAAATCCAAGAGGAGGGGATGTGTGTATGCATATGGCTGATTCACTTCACTGTGTGGCAGAAACTAACACAACATTGTAAAGCAATTATGCTCCAATTTAAAAAAATAGTGTATATATGTCAATATATGTATATGTATAGCTCAATCACTTTGCTGTACAGTAGAAACTAACACAACACTGTAAAGCAACTATACTCCAATAAAAATTAAAAACAAAGATCAGATCAGAAATGTCAGGTGATAAAATTAGTAAAGACATTAAAATATGCACATAACTATAATTCACATATTCAAGAAGGTAGAGGTAAAGTTGAGCATTTTTAAGTAAACAATAAAGATTTTAAAAGACCCAAACTGAACTTCTGAAATAAAAACTTCAATGTCTGACTTGTGGTTGCCAAAGGGGAGAGGGTTGGGGGAGGGATGGAGTGGGAAGTTGGAGTTAGCAGATGTAAACTATTATATATAGAATGGATAAGCAATAGGGTCCTACTGTATGGCACAGAGAACTATATTTGATATCTTATGATAAACCATAATGGAAAAGAATATTAAAAAAAAGAATGTATTTATATGTATAACTGAATCACTTTGCTGTACAGCAGAGATTAATACACTGTAAATCAACTATACTTCAATAAAAATAAAGATAAAAAATAAAACAATTAAAAATAGCTTATGGTTCACTGAGGTAATGATAGGATCAAGAAAACGAAATCCACTTCAACTACTGAGTAGATTTAATAAACCCCAAAGTTATCAGATTGACAGAAGAATGGTGCTCCTTTCTAAATATATATATACTTAACACTCATCTGTTCATGATGACTAGTATTCAGCCAAAATTTATGAGACACACAGAAAAGCAGAACAAATGACTCTTTTTCAAGAGATATAGGAAATGACATAGCCAGATTCAGAAAAGATACAGATGTTGAAGCTATTAGGGGGATTTTAAAATAATGATCTTAGATATGTTAAAATATCTAGTGGAAATGGTAGATGGCATGTATAAATAAATGGTGAACTTCAGCAGAGAGATAAAAACATGACAGGAAATGCTAGAAATTCTAGAATTAAGAGATATGATATCAGAGATGAAAGATTCCTTTAAAAGACTTTAAAAAATGCTGAACTTGATAATAGTTCAATAGAACTTATCCAAAATTAAGTGTTGAGGACAAACATGAAAAAAAAAAGTAGAACATCTAATATATATGGGACAGTATCAAAATTTCTAACATGGGAGTAATTGAAGTCCAAGAAAAATAAGGGAGAGAGAATGCATAACAAGGGGGGATTTGAAGAGATAATGGTACAGATTTTTCACAGTTAATGAAGGACAACAACTAAAGGTCAAAGAAATTAAGCAAACCCCAAGAAACATTAAAAACTGCTTATAGAGCCTCATCCACCAGAGGGCAGACAGCAGAAGCAAGAACTACAATTCTGCAGCCTGTGGAACAAAAACCACATTCACAGAATGATAGACAAGATGGAAAGGCAGAAGGCTATGTACCAGAAGGAGGAACAAGATAAAACCCCAGGAAGGGCTTCACTGGTGGCACAGTGATTGAGAATCTGCCTGCTAATGCAGGGACACGAGTTTGAGCCCTGGTCTGAGAAGATCCCACATGACGCAGAGCAACTAGGCCCATGAGCCACAACTAGTGAGCCTGCACGTCTGGATCCTGTGCTCTGCAACAAGAGAGGCCGCGATAATGAGAGGCACATGCACCACAATGAAGAGTGGCCCCCACTTGCTGCAACTAGAGAAAGCCCTCACACAGAAATGAAGACCCAACACAGCCAAAACTAACTAACTAACTAAATAAATAAATAATAAAAAACACAGGAGAACAACTAAATCAAGTGGAGATAGGCAAACTTCCAGAAAAAGAATTCAGAATAATGATAGTGAAGATGATCCAGACCTCAGAAGAAAAATGGAGGCAAAGATCAAGAAGATGAAAGAAATGTTTAACAAAGACCTAGAAGAATTAAACAACAAACAAACAGAGATGAACAATACAATAACTGAAATGAAAACTACACTAGAAGGAATCAATAGCAGAATAACTGAGGCAGAAGAACGGATAAGTGACCTGGAAGACAGAATGGTGGAATTCACTGTGGCAGAACAGAATAAAGAAAAATGAATGAAAAGAAAGGAAGACAGCCTAAGAGACCTCTGGGACAATGGTAAATGCACCAACATTCTCCTTATAGGGGTCCCAGAAGGAAAAGAGAGAGAGAATGGATCCAAAAAAATATTTGAAGAGATTATAGTCGAAAACTCCCCTAACACAGGAAAGGAAATAGCCACCCAAGGCCAGGAAGCACAGAGACCCATACAGGATAAACCCAAGGAGAAACACGCTGAAACACATAGTAATCAAATTGGCAAAAATTAAAGACAAAGAAAAATTATTGAAAGCAGCAAGGGAAAAATGACAAATAACATACAAGGGAACTCCCATAAGGTTAAGAGCTGATTTCTCATCAGAAACTCTACAAGCTAGAAGGAAGTGGCATGATATACTTAAAGTGATGAAAGGGAAGAATCTACAACAAAGATTACTGTACCCGGCAAGGATCTCATTCAGATTTGATGGAAAAATCAAAAGCTTTACAGACAAGCAAAAGCTAAGAGAATTCAGAACCATCAAACCAGCTCTACAACAAATTCTAAAGGAACTTCTCTAACTGGGAAGCACAAGAGGAGAAAAGGACCTACAAAAGCAAACCCAAAACAATTAAGAAAATGGTCATAGGAACATACGTATTGATAATTACCTTAAACGTGAATGTATTAAATGCTCCAACCAAAAGACACAGGCTCACTGAATGGATACAAAAATAAGACCCATATATATGCTGTCTACAAGAGACCCACTTCAGACCTAGGGATACATACAGACTGAAAGTGAGGGGATGGAAAAAGATATTCTATGCAAATGGAAATCAAAGGAAAGCTGGAGTAGCAATACTCATATCAGATAAAATAGACTTTAAAATAAAGAATGTTACAAGGGACAAGGAAGGACACTACATAATGATCAAGGGATCATTCCAAGAAGAAGATATAACAATTATAAATATATATGCACCCAACATAAGAGCACCTCAATACATAAGGCAAACTGCTAACAGCTCTAAAAGAGGAAATCAACAGTAACACAATAAGAATGGGGGACTTTAACACCTCATTTACACCAATAGACAGATCATCCAAAATGAAAATAAATAAGGAAACAGGAGCTTTAAATGACACAATAGACCAGATGGAATTAATTGATATTTATAGGACATTCTATCCAAAAACTTCAGATTACACTTTCTTCTCAAGTGTGCACGGAACATTCTCCAGGATAGATCACATCTTGGGTCACAAATCAAACCTCAGTAAATTTAAGAAAATTGAAGTCACATCAAGCATCTTTTCTGACCACAACACTATGAGATTAGAAATGAATTACAGGGAAAAAAACGTAAAAAGCACAAACACATGGAGGCTAAACAATACGTTACTAAATAACTAAGAGATCACTGAAGAAATCAAAGGGGAAATAAAAAAAAATACCTAGAGACAAATGACAATGAAAACACGACGATCCAAAACCTGTGGGATGCAGCAAAAGAAGTTCTAAGAGGAAGTTTATAGCTATATAAGCCTACCTCAAGAAACAAGAAAATTCTCAAATAAACAATCGACTCTTACACCTAAAGGAACTAGAGAAAGAAGAACAAATAAAACCCAAAGTTAGCAGAAGGATAGAAATCATAAAGATCAGAGCAGAAATAAATGAAATAGAAACAAAGAAAAAATAGCAAAGATCAATAAAACTAAAAGCTGGTTCTCTGAGAAGATCAACAAAATTGATAAGCCATTAGCCAGACTCATCAAGATAAAGAGGGAGAGGACTCAAATCAATAAAATTAGAAATGAAAAAGGAGAAGTTACAACAGACACCACAGAAATACAAAGCTTCCCAAGAGACTACTACAAGCAACTCTATGCGAATAAAATGGACAACTTGGGAAAAATGAACAAATTCTTAGAAAGGTATAACCTTCCAAGACTGAACCAGTAAGAAATAGAAAATATGATCAGACCAATAACAAGTATTGCAATTCAATCTGTGATTAAAAATCTTCCAACAGGGCTTCCCTGGTGGTGCAGTAGTTGAGAGTCTGCCTGCCAATGCAGGGGACACGGGTTCGTGCCCCGGTCCGGGAAGATCTCACATGCCGTGGAGCTACTGGGCCCGTGAGCCGTGGCCGATGAGCCTGCGTGTCCAGAGCCTGTGCTCCGCGACGGGAGAGGCCACAACAGTGAGAGGCCCGTGTACCGCAAAAAAAAAAAAAAAAAATCTTCCAACAAACAAAGGTCCAGGACCAGATGGCTTCACAGGTGAATTCTATCAAACATTTAGAGAAGAGCTAACACCCATCCTTGTCAAACTCTTCCAAAAAATTGCAGAGGAAGGAACACTCCCAAACACATTCTATGAGGCCATGATCACCCTGATACCAAAACCAGAAAAGATACTACAAAAAAAGAAAATTACAGACTAATATCATTGATGAATATACATGCAAAAATCCTCAACAAAATACTAGCAAACAGAATCCAACAACACATTAAAAGGATCATACACCATGATCAAGGGGGATTTATCCCAGGAATGCAAGGATTCTTCAATATATGCAAATCAATCAATGTGATACACCATATTAAGAAATTGAAGAAGAAAAACCATATAATCATTTCAATAGATTCAGAAAAAGCTTTTGACAAAATTCAACATCCATTTATGATAAAACCTTTCCAGAAAGTTGGCATAGACCTCAACATAATAAAGGCCATATATGACAAACTTACAGCAAAACATCATTCTCAATGTGAAAAACTGAAAGCATTTCCTCTAAGATCAGGAAAAAGACAAGGATGTCCACTCTCACCACTATTATTCAACATAGTTTTGGAAGTCCTAGCCACAGCAATCAGAGAAGAAAAAGAAATAAATGGAATACAAATCGGAAAAGAAGAAGTAAAACTGTCACTGTTTGCAGATGTCATGATGCTATACATAGAAAATCCTAAAAATGCAACTAGAAAACTACCAGAGCTAATCAATGAATTTAGTACAGTAGCAGGATACAAAATTAATGCACAGAAATCTCTTGCATTCTTATACAATAACGATGAAAAATCTGAAAGAGAAATTAAGGAAATACTCCCATTTACCACTGCAACGAAAAGAATAAAATACCTAGGAATAAACCTACCTAGGGAGACAAAATACCTATATGCAGAAAACTCTAAGAAACTGATGAAAGAAATTAAAGACGATACAAACAGATGGAGAGATATACCATGTTCTTGGATTGGAAGAATCAATATTGTGAAAATGACTATACTACCCAAAGCAACCTACAGATTCAATGCAATCCCTATCAAATTACCAACGGCATTTTTTACGGGACTAGAACAAAAAAATCTTAAAATTTGAATGGAGACAAAAAGACCCCGAATAGCCAAAGCAGCCTTGAGAGAAAAAAAACAGAGCAGGAGGAATCAGACTCCCTGACTTCAGACCATACTACAAAGCTACAGTAATCAAGATAATATTCTACTGGCACAAAAACAGAAACTTAGACCAATGGAACAAGATAGAAAGCCCAGGGGTAAACCCACACACCTATGGTCAACTAATCTATGACAAAGGAGGCAAGGATATACTGTGGAGAAAAGAAAGTCTCCTCAATAAATAGTGCTGGGAAAACTGGACAGCTACATGTAAAAGAATGAAACTAGAAAACTCCCTAACACCATACACAAAACTAAACTCAAAATGGATTTGAGGCCTAAATTTAAGACCGGAAACTATAAAACTCTTAGAGGAAAACACAGGAAGAACCCTCTTTGACATAAATCACAGCAAGATCTTTTTTGATCCACCTCCTAGTGTAATGGAAATAAAAAATAAATAAATAAACAAGTGGGACCTAATGAAACTTAAAAGTTTTTGCATAGCAAAGGAAACCATAAACAAGATGAAAAGACAACCCTCAGAATGGGAGAAATACTTGCAAATGAATCAATGGACAAAAGATTAATCTCCAAAATATATAAAAAGCTCATGCAGCTTAATATTAAAGAAACAAGCAGCTCAATCCAAAAATGGGCAGAAGACCTAACTAGATATTTCTTCAAAGAAGACATACAGATGGCCAAAAAGCATATGAAAAGCTGCTCCACATCACTAATTATTAGAGAAATGCAACTCAAAACTACAATGATGTATCAGCTCACACCAGTTAGAATGGGCATCATCAGAAAATCTACAAACAACAAATGCTGGAGAGGGTCTGGAGAAAAGGGAACCCTCTTGCACAGTTGGTGGGAATGTAAATTGATACAGCCACTATGGAGAACAGTATGGAGGTTCCTTAAAAACTAAAAATAGAATTACGATATGATCCAGCAATCCCACTACTGGACATATACCCAGGGAAAACCATAATTTAAAAAGATACATGCACCCCAATGTTCATTGCAGCACTATTTAAAATAGCCAGGTCATGGAAGCAACCTAAATGCCCATCGACAGACAAATGGATAAAGAAGATGTGGTACATATATATGATGGAATATTACTCAGCCATAAAAAGGAACGAAATTGGGTCATTTGTTGAGACATGGATGGATCTAGAGACTGTCATAGTGAGTGAAGTAAGTCAGAAAGAGAAAAACAAATATCATATATTAACACATGTATGTGGAACCTAGAAAAATGGTACAGATGAACCATTTTGCAGGGCAGAAGTTGAGACACAGATGTAGAGAACAAACGTATGGACACCACTGGGGTAAAGCCGCGGGGGGTCGTGCTGGTGGTGGGATGAACTGGGAGATTGGAATTGACATGTATACATTAATGTGTATAAAGTTGATGACTAATAAGAACCTGCTGTATAAAAAAAATAAATAAAATTAAATTCAAAAATTAAAAAAAAAAACTAATACTAAAATTTCTTTGAGTTATTTGTGTGGAAATATGTTAATATAAATGTTTCAGACGTTATATGAAATTCCTAAAAATCTTATATGTTCTGGTATAATGTTATAAGTCATAATTCTGGTTATAAAAAAAAAACTGCATATATGTGCAAAAAATGAAACAATTCAATTTACATCTTATACCAAAAAAGAAACCCCTCAGAATACATTGTAGTTCTAAATGTACAGTTTGAAACTATGAAACTTATAAAAGGAAATACAGGAGAAAATCTTTGTGATCTTTGATTAGACAAAACTTTTGTAGGTATGTGACTAAAAGCATGGAACATAAAAGGAACAATGCTAAATTGTATTTCATCAAAATTAAAATTTTTCATGTTTTCAAAAGAAGTGTTAAGGAAATGAAAAATAGTAGTTATTTACTGGGGGAAATATTTGAAATATCTAATATTGGAGACTTGTTTCTAAGATAGAAATGAAATTTTTACAACTAAATATTAATAAGAAAAGTGACTCATTTTTAAAAAATGGAAAAGGAATTTGAGTACACCCTTTTCCTAAGATATGGGTGAAAAGTAAACACACAAAAAATGGTGCACAGCATTATTAGTCATTAGGAAAATGTAAACATTATTAGATACCATATACATATATGAAAATCACTACAATTAAGAAATCAGATAACAAAAGGGCTGGTAAGAATGTAGAGCAACTGCAAATCTTTAGATTTTAAAATGTAAAATAATGCAGCTGCTTTGGAAAATAGTTTGGCCGTTTCTTATGAATTTAAGCATTACTTACCATATGACCTAAAAAATACTACTTCTAGCTATTTATTCAAAAGAAATAAAAATAAATGTCCACACAGAAGTCTGCATGCAAATGTGTTTAGGAACTTTATTCCTATGGGATATGGGAACCCAAAAGTGAGGACAACTTTAGTGACCATCAACTGTTGAATGGATAAACACATTGTAGTACCTGTGTGCACTGGAATACTTAGCAATTAAAAAAAAAAAAGGAACTACAGGGAGATATATGCAGCAAGATAGATGGTTCTCAAAAGATTTATGCTAAGTAAAAGAAGTCAAAGTATACACACTGTATGATTCCATTTATACAACATTAAGGAAAAGACAAAACTGTAGAAACAGAAATAAGATAACTGTTTTCCAGCAGCTAAGGTTGAGAGTAAGGGAGTGTCTGCAAAGAGGCACCAGGAACCTTTCTGTGGTGATGGAAATGGTCTGTATCTTAATGGTGGTGACAGTTACATAATTCTATGTATTTGTCAAAACTTGTCAAACTCTACATTTAAAAGGAGTGAACTAAATGTAGTCTATCTCCAATGTAGTTACATTGAACTTTATTTGTAAGAAAGTAAAACTGATAATATATATCACTTACACAATAATAGCTATTTCTAGAGGAGGAGGTAAGGGGTCTAAAGAAGAAACTCTAGAGCATTTAAATTTATCCATAGCATTTTGTTTATTAAGAAAACATATGAGGGATTCCCTGGTGGCGCAGTGGTTGAGAGTCTGCCTGACGATGCAGGGAACACGGGTTCGTGCCCCGGTCCGGGAAGATCCCACATGCCGCGGAGCGGCTGGGCCCGTGAGCCGTGGCTGCTGAGCCTGCGCGTCCAGAGCCTGTGCTCTGCAACGGGAGAGGCCGCAACAGTGAGAGCCCCTGAGAAAACATCTGAGAAAAATATAATACATTTGTTATTTTTTTGACCATAGAAGACATATTAGTTGATTGATTACTCTTCTTTCTACAGTTTTTTTTTTTCAAGAAATGAAATGGGATTTAGTCTGATCTTGTGAGCAGAAAGGTTCTAACAATATTATCTTTTTTTCTGATAAAATGGACACAAAATAAAAATAAAACAAAACAACGAAGGATATTTTTTGTTCTTATTCTCAGATGTGTTTCATTTTAGCTTACCTTTAATTTTTTTTAAAAAAAGGGGGAACTAAGTATGATACACATTGACTACTGCTCACAAACCTGTTTCTTTTGCTGCCTAGCTATACACTGATGCTATAAGTTCCAGTCTCCATAGGCATGGGTGTATCCTTGTCATTATGTTCTGGAACAGCAGGGGTTCACACTAGTTGTAGGTCTACTCCATGTAGAAATCTCTGAGGTCTCATCCTCCATTCTATCTACCCTCTTCTGTATTAATTTAGAGAAGCCCTGTGCCCTTCTGTACTGAATTGAATAACATACCTCAAAATTTATGTCTATCCTCAACATGTTAACATGACCTTATTTGGAAATAAGGGCTTTGCAGATGTAATCACGTTAAGATGAGGTCCTTGTGGACATGGGTGGTCCATTAATCTAGTAGAACTTGTGTCTTTATATAAGGACTATGATCCTTATAAGAAGAGAAGAATTTGGACACAGAGATATACAGGCAGAATACCATGTAATGAAAGAGGCAGAGATTGGAGTCATATACTTACAGACAAAGAACACCTAAGATTGCTAGTAACCACCTAAAGCTAGGAAGAAACAAGGAAGGATCCTTCCTTAGAATTTTCAGAGAAAAAGCATAGCCTTGCCAACACCTTGATTTCAGACTTCTGGCTCCCAGAACTGTGAGGGAATAAATTCATTCTGTCTTAAAGCCATCCAGTGTGTGGTAATCTGTTATGGCAGCCTTAGGAAACAAATGTATTTTGGAAACTATGTGTTGAAGACAGCAGCCCCCAAATATGCAAGGAACTGAGTATTTAAATCATCACTTCCAAGAGATTAGCTCCCAGTAAGAAATAAAATTTTAGATTTTACATACATGAGAAATAAAATTTATTGTTAAGCTACTGAAATTTGTGGTTTTGTTTGTTGGAGAAGCTAGGGAAAGTCAAAATAATAGGTTTAAGCTCAGGAAAAGACAGTGCTATGAAAATCAACATCGTTCTCTGTGAGAATGTGTTCCCTCCCTACCTCAATTATCCTAACAGGAAGGCAAACTGAGGGCATGGGTATTTCCTGGCACCAAACATTCCCTAATTCCTATTTAAAAGTCAACAAAATACACATTAAAAAAAAATCTGATCTAAGCCTCCATATGCTAAAAGCTTGGAATAGTTTTGCTAAATATGTCTGTGAGACTTGGATTGAAGGAAATAGTTGATCTGTGCCGTTGAGAAAGAGAGAGAGAGAGAGAGAGAGAGAGGGAGAGAGAGTGAGAGAGGGGGGGAGAGAGAGAGAGAGAGAGAGATTCAAACGATGCGTAGTGATTCTAGTAGATTTCATATGACACAGCCGTCTCTTAATCACACCTTCCCCAAAGCCTCTAACTCAGAAAAACAAGGGCTGCTCTGGGTTTTGGAGCTGGGGGCTGGGAGTAGCAGCTAATGAAAGACTGAAAAGCCCACCACTTAGAACACTGCAAGGGTTTGTAAATCATTGGCATAGGTAATGCATCCACAGTTTTGACAGAGCCATACATTTTCTTCTAATGCACAAAATGAGAAATATCATCTCCCATCTTCTTTCAGTCTGAAAGGAAATAAACTTATGAAAAATCTCGATAGAAAATGATACATTTTCGAACATTACCAAATGAACCCCAAATTAAAAAGTGTTTGGCACTGAGAATAATTGCACTCAGTATCTAAGACATAGAAAAACAACAACAAAGAAAAACAACAAAAACACAACATGGGGTGTATGATGCTGTTCAATCAAAACTAGTAGGAAATGTTATCAGGTTTGAATTAGGTAATATCAAAGCAACCCTTTAATGTGTATGTTTTGTGTTTTGCCATCTCCTCGTCTCCTAAATAATTGTATGTGTATGTATGTGTGCTGTAAATGTATAACTTATATTTGGAAAATAAACATGGAGAATGAAGTTTAAAATCACCTGAAAGCATATCATATCAAGAAGTGATTTTAATTCCTGTAGACCCTTCTGCAATTTTAAGATTAATAGGCAAATATCACTCAAATTTTCATCAAAGTCATTCAGGCAATACATCATCAGTGTATTAATGTCATTAAATATTGCAATAGTCATTCAAAACTATTAGGCTGAAATCACTGATAATTATATGCTATTCATTAGGCTGTCTCTGAGACGTGGCTTCAAATCATGCCTTCAAACAACTCTTGATAATGGACAATGAATCTTCCAATAGCTAAATATAAGTATTTAGTCATCTTTGCATTATTCTTCACTCCTTACCTAAATCTTTTTAGCAATTACATATATACTTTTCTACTTTCAATATGTTTTTGTTTTGCTTTGATTTGTTTTGTTTGCAATCACTTTCTTCCCACCAGCTCTACATATAATACCCTGTAGGCTTCCTCACATAGAGCTAGGCTTACTGAAATCATGGCCACCAGCTAAGTTCATGTTTACTATCATTTCAGCTAAATTTATCCTATGGATTATAGTGTTGTAAGATCAATCGTCCTCAAGCAAAGTTCTAAACATTTCCATTGCTTATTTCATTAGATCCATATTCCATAGTCTTAATTTTTCAAAATCCTACATGTATTGGCACCATACACCTTTCCAGAATTATAGATGACTGAACTTTAATAACATTTATGCAATCTATACAAACTGGAGTAAAAGTATTTCACTAGTAGTTACTCAAATTTTCTATCCTCTGAATTTTTGCTTGGGTAAATACATTTCTTTTTTTCTATCTGAAAAGGTTTTCTTTCTTCACATATTTACCTATCAACTCTATTCATTCTTTAAAAAGTAATTCAAGTATTACTTCCTTCATGATATACATGGGTTCTTACAATGCACTTTGAATTATAACTTTATCAATATATTTTTCCATCAACCTAAGAGTTTATATTCCCTCTAAGCCTTTAATAAAAACTGTTTATATTTATGTGTATCTTCTAGAGAAATCAGCACAAAGTTAAGGACATGAAACTTTCCAAACAACAATTATTTATTTGAATGTAATTTACATAACTTCCCATTTGAAACTCAAAACTTTTCATGCTGAAAAAAACTCTTTGACAAATAGAAAATATGGATTACATTTATTTTGTAACACTATCTCCAACCCATTAGTGTACAGAAATATATCACTAGAAGCATAATAAGAAACAACTGAGAATTAATTATGAAATATTCTTATCTCCTAAAAGTAGTTGGCAGGAAAAAAATTGTCTTCAGGAAATAGCCATAATTGGAAACACTAAAACCCCTTCCACTGAATGGAAGTAACCTTATCCTGTACTCTTCTGAAAATCTCATTGCCAATTTCCTTACATATTTCTAAAGGTAACCATTAGAAGACTTAGGAAACCACTGTAATTCATGATAGGATAAAAGCTAGCTGTGCTTCTCCTAATAGTATTGCTGTATTCTTGAGATAAAGAGAAACGTTAGATGTTAAATAAAGACATCTAATCTATTATCTTAAATGATGCAGATTTTCTTCATGTTATACTAATTTTTAGTTTTAATTTCATCAAGACAATTATATTTGTGTTGTTTGCAAACACACATGTCCCCTAATCAAAGCTTGATGTTTACGTTTAAGGTTAGACCAGAGAACCTAATCAGCTGTTGGCAACAGACTGATGGACTGAAGGAACTGTGGCTAGAACCAAGCAACTGACTGAGACAGCTTTTATATCTTCATTAGTCTTATATTCATGTAAGTATATTTGGTAAACCATCAACATCAACTTCGTTTCTGAATATTCCTTTCCAAAATTCATAATTTCCTTCTCTTTGGATATTTCCCTGCTACATATGAATATTTAAAACTTTCTCTATTCTTCACTCTATCTTTCTTCCTCCCATCAATCTCAGCCAAAATATCCTCAGAACCTACCACACAATCTTGGTACTAGCCAGGAAACTTACTTTCTTATAAAATAATAAGGAAAGTTCTGATACCCATGGCATTACCCATTGGTCCTATAATGTATCTCATTAAGTAGAGTAGACCCACTATACAAAACAGTGGGATGGCTCAAGATGATTCAGGTGCAGAGCTAGCTGGATGGTTAAACCTAGACTGGGATGCTATCAAATTGGGTGCAATGTGTGCTTGGAATCAGTGAACACTATTTCTCACTATTAGATCTATTGTCCCATTAGAAAAATTTTTCTCTGCTCAATCCCTTGGGATCTTCATAAGTGAAAGGAAAAAAGTTTTACTTGGTAAATAATAGTGATTTTATTGAATTGAGAGTTAGCATTGCAACCTGGTCAATTTAAGCTCCTAATTCTCCTAAACAAAACAAACAAACAAAAAAAGGTGGGTTATGGTGAAGATTTGAGTGAACAATTCTGCCTATCAAAGGGAAATAGTGTAGCTGCTGCAAAACAGAGTTCGTGTATCCATGTGTTTGTAGGACTTACATATGATTAGAATCCTCAGAAATGGAAGTGAGGACACAGGCAATGCAACCAAGCTACCACAATAAGCAGCAAGATTCAAGTAGCTATGTTTCTTACAAAAAGTTCATGGGGTGGGTGATACAGGACCAAAGGCACACATACTGTTTACAGCCCTCATACTAGCTGAAGCTACACATTCCAAATATATAAATGGAATATAAATTTAACTTTTTAAATTAGCTCAGAGATGACAGAAAATAGGATTTAATGAGTTCAAGGAAACAGATTAATAAATCAAAATTTTAGATTTGGAAGTGAATTCAGTAACTGGTGAGATTCGGGTTGTCTCTTCCAAGAGAAGTGATATGATTTTGGTAATGTAAAGGACACAGCTGGATTATGATAGGCAGGACATTTCTTTGAGAAGTAGAAATATGAGAAGTAGTAGGTGTATGTATGTGAGATAATCAAAGGCTATCCTCAAAGTAGGCCTCTGAGGTAAATTTCATTTGAGTATATACTATACCAACTTTCTATATTTGGGGACCATAACATTGTTTGAGTTTTCATAAGAATTGGTCCTCATTTCTTCTTAGGGAATCTAAAGATGCTAGACTGCTGTTTAGCATAAGCAAGGTAGTATAGCATTATAGCATAGTCACTTACCTGAAAGACACCATCTGGGATATTTAATCTAATTTGAGTGATACAGAGAAGCAAAATTTGGTTGATAATTCATTACCATAGCAACAGCATTCTGTGTCCCCAGTAGTGGTTCCAGCAGTTTCTTCTAGGACTCAATGGGGCAATACCACCATGATTGGGTGATTCAAATATCATATATAGTATATATAATATATTTAGTTTTTATATATAGTTATATATTAAACATAGTTATATATATATTATATATATATTCACTAACATGAATTTAAAAATACATTTAAAAAGTGTGGTAGATCACGTCAAGGACTATTAGTAACAGGTTAGGAAAGTTGAAACCCATTCATACATTATACTGTTAAAGTTGGACAGATCAATTAACTCATCTGTTTTCTTATCTGTAAAATAAAATTCTGTCTCAAGAGAATTCTGGAAATTATTCCCTATTCCAGGCACTATTTGATTAAAAAGTTGTGTTTGAAGTAGTTTTCCATTAATGTTGATCCTTAGCTGAAAATGGAATGTGATTAAAAACTCTTTTTTTTTTTAAACATCTTTATTGGAATATAATTGCTTTACAATATATGTATCACATCTTCTTTACCCATTCATCTGTTGATGGACA
This sequence comes from Orcinus orca, assembly GCF_937001465.1. NCBI lineage: Eukaryota > Metazoa > Chordata > Mammalia > Artiodactyla > Delphinidae > Orcinus > Orcinus orca. The sequence goes on along the minus strand of NC_064561.1, from coordinate 169,916,166 downwards.
CTTAGGTTGCTTCCATGTCCTGGTTATTGTAAATAGAGCTGCAATGAACATTTTGGTACATGAATCTTTTTGAATTATGGTTTTCTCAGGGTATATGCCCAGTAGTGGGATTGCTGGGTCATTTTGATAGAAGAATTTATTAGCTTTAAAGTTACTAAAATTTCTGATGTGATGGTTACTTTCTATCTGATTAGTTTATTTTCTTAAACTGAGTATTAGATTGACAGTAGTTAATGGTATTTATTCAGGGGAAAAGAGTCTTTACCCACAACTCTGAGAAACTAACTTCCTTGAAATGCACCTGGAAATCTTCCCAGACTTTTGAAACCATCTATCATCCAACAAGACTCTAGAAGAAGTGCTTTGTTCATGCTGTTCTTGCTATAAATTTGAAACAAAATAAATGTGCATCATCTGCTATGTTAAAAAAGCAGCTAATGTATATATATATATATAAAATATCATATATTAAGGTAAGATATTGGGGAGCAGTGTTTTATTGTAGAAAACAGTGGCATAAAATGAGAAAAAGTGTATGAGGATGTTATCCAGTTATGTTATGTTTAAAGATAAACTTTACTCTGATATGTTTGTTAAAGAGATTAAGTTTTCTAAGCAGCATGACTGACAGGGTAGGCTGAGGTTGGTAACTTTTGTGTCAGAGGTAAGCTGTCTCCAGGTAAGATAAATGATTCATTTGAAAGCAAAATATAAACGCTGGACATGACTTGCTTTGGGCAGCAGAAAAGGTCAACTTATCAGAGATAACACTTATTTAAGTAAGATTTCTCAAGGAGCTTGAGTTGTACCTGTCTTATCATTTCTAAAATACCTAGAGACAGATGTATTCATTTTGGTATGCTTAGTGATATAATTAGGTTCTGGAGTTGAGCCATAGGTTGTTTTAAACACTGTAAAAGTCTGTATATTTAATAGAAATAAAAATATATTGAGGCACACAAGCCCTCAGAAAGTACATTATCTAGGTACTACCTTTTCTGAAAATCAAATTAAGGATGTGCTTTTACCACAAAATGAAAATGCAAAGATGGAGAACACAAAATACAAGAAAAGTTGGTAAACTAAGATGCTTTCAGATTATGGTAAGTCTAAATGAGTCTTCATAATGTGAAGATTTATTACATTTTATATTAAATGGTTTCAATATAGAGGACATATATTACATTTCAAAGAAAGTGACATTCTGGACATTTGTGGATAATTTTATCTGAAGTTTTGTTTTGGGGATAGAGGATTAAGAAATAATAATCTCAATTTATGTTTGAATCTCACTTTTTCTCACTTTTGCCAGAAACTTTTACTACCAATTTTTATTTCTAACTCCTTTGTAGTTACCCTCTGTACTATATTTGTAGCTATTCCTTGCTCTTTGGATACCTTCAAATATTTCCATTAAAAACAAGAATATGGCCAACTAAATAAGTAAGTCTTTTCAATCACACATGCTATTTAACTACTTTTTAAATTTCTTCTTCTTCATAAACTTCTTAAAGAGTTAATTATAGTTACTGTCTCTAAGAACCTAATAGAAAATGGGCCAAAACATTAACAAATAATTTTCAGAAAAAGATAAATTAAAGCAGTTAATACAAATACAAAATTATTCAAATCTCATTAAAGATTAGGAAATATACATTGAAACATTAATTAGAAAATAGTTTTGTCTTTTAGATTTTTAAAGGAAAATATTTAATAGCACATGAGATTTGTAAGAGTAGTGGGATAGCATATACACTTTTGATGGGAATGTAAATTTAATTGACCTTTCAAATGGTAGTTTGAACTTATAAATGAACACACTTTTGAATAACAATTTTTTTTCTGAAAATTTATCCTGCACTAGTGCTAGCATCAATGAAGATTTATGTGCAGTGATGTCCTTTAACATTTGTAACAGCAAAAACCAAACCAAATCAAACCAAACCTGGAAATATCACAAATATGCATAAATAAATAAATTTAATATGTCTGAGTATTTGCACAAAATGGAGTGATTAGCAAAAGTAAAATAAGCCTCCATGCTTTCACTTAGATTTTTTAAAAACTATTGTTTATTTATAAAAGCTGGGTGCAGAACAATATGTAGAATGTGATCCTTTGCATCGGAAAAAAATTGTGTGTGTGTATGTGTGTGTATGAGATAGATAGATAGATAGAGAGAGAGAGAGAGAGAGAGAGAGAGAGAGAATAAAAGTTAAGAAAGATATCTTATGCCAATGAGCACAAAAAGTACCTGGGAATATATAATCATCCTAAAAAATTTAATATCTTCTGAATTGGATAGGAGTGAAATATAAAGATATAATTATACTAATTATATATTGTTTAGATTTGTTAAAATTTGCTGTATTACTTTTCTAATAAACATAAGACTATTTTGAAAATAAATATATTTAGGTGCACAAATAATATAAAGGTACTTTAACAAAATCTATAATTTTATATATATATGCTATATAGTATCATTTGAAATACACTGAAATACTGTGCAAATTCCATTGCCTTAAAAAGAAAGTATAAACATCAAGATACTTTTGGGAAAAAACAAAAAAGAACACTTTTGAACCAGAGTAAACAAAAAGGGAAATGTATTGAAAGGATTCCTGGACTGCTCACAATGTTGAAGGAACGATCCAACAGCTATGCTTTAGGATTGGTTCTGAAAAAATCTGGAACTGGAAGCAGAGATGCTTTTCTTCTCTTCCCTCTGTGTGTCTGCCTCATTCTCTCAGCCTTCCCCCCATGATGATGTTATACATGACTAGTAATGGCTTTTAGTAAGGACCCATTAAAAAATAACATCCTCGTCTCTAGTAATAAAATAAAGAAAAAAACAAACAATAAAAAACACTCCCCAGGGATGTTCTCTGATTGGCTCTGATGCATTATAAGGAGACAGGTGCAACCAGTCTATATCACATGTTTAAATAATATACACACTGATTTTCTTTTTCTTCCTGATCCCCAAATGCCCCACCTCTCATTGTGCAACTTAATTATACAGTCACCAACATACTTACCAATGATCACTAGATCAGCTTGTGATCAGGCTCAGAGCTCTATCACTAGCCACAGGCAAAAAAAGCATCTCTTACTGAAATCATGTGATAGAAGCTGTAATGATGACACATCATTACCCCCACTAGGGGAGAGGCATGGGAGAGATCCTCAGAAGGAACTGACACCTTGATTTCAGACTTTTATCCTCTAGGACTGTGAGATAAAAAACCTCTGTTGTTTAAGTCACTCAGTTTGTGGTACTTTGTTATGGCAGCCTTAGCAAAAGAATACATCCCTCACTCTATTTTCCCTGTAAAACTTTATGACCTCTGCCCCCCAGCTTGTTGAGTTCCCCCGGGGGGCCACATTCCTGAACATCTGAGCACCTCTGCTCCCAGCAGCTGAGGTATGCAATTAAGAGCCTGTTGCTTTTGCTTCCCCAGCCTGTTTTTGTCAGTTCATTTACTACCACCATAAATAATTAATTTCTATATGTACACCAAATTAGATACATGAGTGTAAAAAGAAATGAGGTTTGTTATTTCTGTGAAAACTAAATAAAATGCTTGGGAAAGTTTGATAAAACTAGTCACACACAAAAAAAATACCCTTGAATTGTGTGTATATAAATTAACTAAAATAGTAAAGTAAAAATTATAAATATCTAAAAGCCATCTGAATGCAGATTAATAGCATATTTAAATCTATATTCCACTTTAAAGAAACTAGAAATTTTAAATGATACATATTGGATTTGGTAGATGTAAAAAAAAAATTGATGCAGAAATCTTATCAATCGACTTGTGCTCAAAACTGTACATTCAGTTTAAAACAAAATATTGAAGACACATATATGTATCATTTTCTAAGTAATCTCTTTATCCAGTTTCTTAGTTGACTATGGGTTTCATCAGGTTGAATTGCAGTCCCTGATTTTTCTTGGGATGGACAGGCTTGGGCTCAAGTATGTTTTACTTTAGCAGCACTTTAATTAAGAAGTAACCAACACATAGCTGATATATTTTTGCAGAGTCACCTAAATGGCTTTTTGTGTATGTGTGAATACATGCCTGGAGTTTCAAGGACCAGAATGTTATAGTTTGATGATATTGCTTTTGCATGGTCCAAATAGCTCTTTCACGAATCCTGAATGTCTGATACCTCAGCACCTACTCTTACACCCCCATTTTGTCACGTGTAATGTACCAGTTCTCTTGACAGTTTCTCTATCACTCAGGGTTAGATTTTTAAAGATACACAACTCAATCTAAGCCAAAAATATATATATATATAAAAAGAGAGAGAGAAATTAACTGGAAATATACTAGTGCTTTTCACTGAAAGGAAAGTGTAGAAAGTACACTCAAGTGTAGAAAAGATGGGGGCAAAAAACGTAGCAACTGCAGGCACTGTAAACAGTGGTGTGAGCCTGGTCAGGGCTCACCATCTCTCATCTTTGCCTCTTTTTTTTTTTTTTATGGTACGCGGGCCTCTCACTGTTGTGGCCTCTCCCGTTGTGGAGCACAGGCTCTGGACGCACAGGCTCAGCGGCCACGGCTCACGGGCCCAGCTGCTCCACAGCATGTGGGATCTTCCCGGACCGGGGCACGAACCCGTGTCCCCTGCATCGGCAGGCGGACTCTCAACCACTGCACCACCAGGGAAGCCCTCATCTTTGCCTCTCTTTGATATCAATTTTATTCTCTGCAAAAGAAAGGTGTTACTTTTTATGCAAATTTATCAGTTCCACAGAAATATTAGAATAGGTAAACAAATGGTTTGTATGGCTTCAAAGACAAGGTGCAGAAATGAAGCTTTGTACAGCATCTTTAGCCCTTCATTTCTCTGAGTAAATACTGGCCAGAGGACTTGGAAGAGCTCCAAGGACCCCTGGCTGGCCAGTAAGTTCACTGACCCTGAGGAGACCTGGTCAGCTCAGAAAATCTGAGAAATCACTCATAGGCTTCCTCCTATACAGCAGGTCCCTGTATACAAAGCATCGAAAGGGAACATCAGATTGGTAGGTCCTATCTTTACCCATTGTGTTATAGGGTTCATTCGACATGACAAAACACACATTCACAAAGGCTTACAATGTATTTATACCTCAGGAGAACTTATGATCAAGTTCCTCCTTATGAAGGGAACCTTGTTGCACCGACCACTACAATATCAAATCTGCTTTCTCCGAAGTGTCAGAACAATAGTTGTCAGAATCTTGGGATTTTCCAGTTTCCAACATCTCCTTTGGGAAAATAGTTTTCTTTGTGTCAAAAATTCCAAGAAAGGATGATGATGGGCTCGTTTGGTTTGCCTGCTTACACTTAGATGATTTATTCTTTCCAGATAGGTCAGTGTCATGCATGAAGATAACAATTTTTTTTCAAGACTGTAAGTAAAATGAGTAATGGGAACGGAATAGCTCTCTAAAAGTAAAGGAGCAGATTACTCAATAGAAGGAAAGGAGTCTAGGCAAAAAACCCAAGACCAGCTACAGAAGATAGGCTGAAAAGAAACATGGACAGCTCAAAACACATAGAAAAGTGTAATAAAATAATAGCTATGGACTGAAATTTTACTTATATATGAAAATACCCATTTAGGTTTATATAATCACAACACTTTTACTTAGGGTCATTCAAAGTCATGTGTATTTTCCATGGACATCTCTATAAATGACTGTTTAATTTCATCCTTTTTTCCCCTAATTGGCTTAAAACAGACTATCCATGAAACTATTATTTATTAACTACAGGAGAATATTTTTACAAATTCTATTGCTTTCATTCATCAAGGTGAAAAAAATTCCTTTGTATTCATTTTACTGTGCATTGGGGTGAAAATAATTTTTAATTTATCTACTGAAATAATGTATGCATGAGTTCATTTTCCCAATTGTTTTTTGCATTTCTACATGAATATTTACAGTAAAAGAAATAATTCCTTTTTTAGGGTTGACCCATATACATCAAATGCTAACCTCGCTTAGAAATCAAGAATGGTAGCAATTTTATTTAGGAGAGATTCTGGGACACTTTCACAAAATCTTATACTTATGCCCATAAATCTTTATAATCATCAGGCATCTCTTTAGGAGAAACACTCATAAATTAACAAAACAAAATTTAAAATAAAAGGAGAAGTGTTTTTAAATGTATTTGACACAGTTTTGAAAACTAAAGGCATTTTTTTATTATGCCTGGAAATTTATTTATTTATTACATCTTTATTGGATTATAATTGCTTTACAATGTTGTGCTAGTTCCTGCTGGACAACAAAGTGAATCAGCTATATATATATATACCTATATCCCCTCCCTCTTGAGCCTCCCACCCACCCTCCCTATCCCACCCCTCTAGGTTATCACAAAGCACCGAGCAGATCTCCCTGTGCTATACAGTATCTTCCCACTAGCTATCTATTTTACACATGGTAGTGTATATATGTCAGTGCTACACTCTCAATTCATCCCACCCTCCCTTTGCTCTGCTGTGTCCAAAGTCCATTCTCTACAACTGTGTCTCTATTCCTGCCCTGCCACTGGGTTCATCAGTACCATTTTTCTAGATTCCATATATATATTCATTAATATACGGTATTTGGAAAACTAGTAGCTCTTAATTTTGAAACTCATAGCTATTGATTTTTTCCTCAAACTGGTGGTTAAAGCCTCTTGCCTAGGGCAAGGAGAGCAGCGAAATAAATTCTTCAAAGTACCGTCTTAGGCTGGTTTTGAAACACCAATGACAGTTTGGCATTGCTTGTGGACTTGAAGTTCACAGTTACTCTGTCCCTACTAAATTGATAAAGGATAGGAGAAAATATGTGAAAAGGAATGAGTAGAAGTGTAAAAGCATCTTATTTAGGTCATTTAAAAATGTTAACTTGCTTGTCTGTCAGCTTCAATTTTTAACCTACTTTTGTCTACATTTTTTGACAAAAATGTGGGAAATCATATAAAGACAACTAAAGTCATCTGAACCTATAGCCTCACTTGTATTTTAGAGGCTGACAAAACCATTGCTTGCCCCTCATCATCTCTCCCTCTCACAAGGGAACAACTGAAGAGAAGAGTTAAGAAATGCCAATGATAAAATATTATATTCTTTGATTTTCTGGAGGCAGGATCTAAACTCCAACTTAATTGGAATTTTTCATGAAATTCTTTCAAGACTAGTATACGATTAATCCATTTTGATTTATAGTCTGACCAAATTTCCTAAGTCCTGACTTCAAGTGATTCCAAAATTTCTGTCAGAGTTGATTACATGAAAGTGGAGAAGAAAAAGAAAAATATTTTGAGTGTGTGTGTGTGTGTGTGTGTGTGTGTGTGTGTGTATGAGGAAAGAAAATGGCTCAGCAATAAAATCAGAAATGAATGTAAATGTTGCAGAAAAGGGAGTGGACAGTCAGGGTATGTGAGTGATATGGTATGGGTAGAACTCAGGGCAGCAGCAGGACAGCTTATCAGGTTTCCAGCATGTTGGGTTTGAGCCTTTTCAGCAGGACATCCAGGCAGAAACTTTTGCCTTGTCTTCTGGGCTGATAGAGTACCTTGGATAATTGTGAGTCATAATATTTATTCCACTGAGTTGGAATCATAGGTTTATTTATTTTTTCTTTGATTATACTGTGAGCTGATTAAATCCAGGAACTATGTCTTCTATTTCTTTTTTTTTAAATCCCATGGACATAATAGGTGCCCCCTGTCATTTTTGTTTGTTTGTTTGTTTTGTTTGTTTTCATTTGTCAATGAGAATAACAAGACCAAGGAATGGTGAGGATTAATGAGTCAAAGTCTAAGAAGTGTTTAGAAGAAGGTCTGAGTCATAGACTTAATAAATGTTAGCAATTACCCTTATGCAAATTGCTCATTCCTCATCATATAGTTTTTACTTTTATGAGAGATGAAAAATTGCCAAAATAACTTTCTTGGTTCCAAAATGATGTTGAGTGCCATGGTAGTTCATTTATGAAGCTGTATTGTTGTGAAACAAAGATAACTAAAGTATTACTTGTCCATTTTATACTTTTTCTATTTTAATCCTTGTAAGGAAATGATATTTAAATAAAAATTGTAAATCTCACAAATATTTACTTATATAATCTTATAACTATACAAAATAAGTTAATCATGTTTCAGATGCTCCAACAGGATTTTCATGATTAGAAATCTTACTTGTGAGATTAGTATGTCTCCTCCTACCCCTACACTTCTCAGTAGTCTTCTGATATTATCTTCAGATCCTTTAGGGACTACATAAACAGTTCTAGTTTTTAAATTGCTTAATTCACCTCCTCATAATTATTCTCTACATGTATGAAATGTAATTCATACTCAAAAGATAGAGAAAACTATGTAATCACAACGTTTTCTGCTATCGCCATGCTTTTAGTGTTAATGCCATGGCCCAATAAATAGATAAAAAAGTAGCTGGCCTAAATTATCCTAAAAATTTGGCAAAATACTTTAATTCATTCCGTTTCCCACATTTTGACTTATTGTTAAGCATCATTTATTTACTCCATAATGTAAATTAATTCCTATGAGGTGAAATCCACTAAGCTTAATACATTTATGAACATAAAGTACACAATCGTTAACTACCTATAAGGATTTTACACAAGAGAATGGAGGAAATGAGGATGTAGGAAAATAAGGCAAGAATGTATAAAATGTTAAGCAATATGAGAAGTAACCAAGCCAAAAGGTAATTAAATAAATGAATGAATGAAATGGTACAGGTCAAAAGTGAAATAGTGTAGGTAAAATGTACTATTAATTCATAAAAACTGGGCTTTCTTAAGTCTATTTTTGTGGAAGAAATATAGATGACATAAATTAATTGGAAATTATATAACTGTAACATGTTTAAGGGCATCCTAGTCATTTTTTTTTACCTGATAATTTGTTAAGAAATTTTTATACCAATTTATTTAATAGTTGACAGTTATGACTTTTTTCTGAGAACTTTCTTCTGATAAAGTTACTGAAGTTTAAGATACGTGACTTGTTTAAGATCACAAATCTTTGAAGGTTGTGAAGGTAGCATACAAATACAGGGTCCTAATATTTCAAAGTCTATGTCCAGCTTTTACCACCCTGATACCTTCTCACCTGGGTTGTGAAGAAGTAGCAAAATTTGAAAAGGTAGAATAAAGAAAATAGAGTATTCTGAGAAAAGCAGAATAAGGACTTGAGCAAAGTACAGAATTGGAAAATACACACACACACAATACATATTATGCTAGGACTTGAGATGCAAAGAGGCAGACCAAACTTCAAGGAGTAGTTGAGGAAAAATACTTAATAAAAATTATGAAATTGAGGTCTACAGTCAAGAGACCTAAAGGCAACCTTTAGGAATCACAACCCAAAGTGACAAAGAAGACTCTATGCATCTACATAATCAAGAAAATAATAAAATAAAGTAAAATCAAGATCAGACCAGGGTGATCAGAGTCACCAAGCGAGGCTTGTCCTCTGTAAGTCAAGTGATTACATGGAGGTAATCAGAAGATAGGAAGAAAAGACAAGGTCTGGCCAAGAATTCAGCATTAGGGCAAGTGACTGAGTAATAGTATCAAAGCACTGGCATCAAAAATAAAACAGGAAATTATTTACAAGCTGTGTGGATAATTTCCATTTCCCTAGGCTCCTGGAAATATGAAGGACTTTTATTACAAAAACACTCCTGGCTTCTCATCACACCCTTCTCACTTTCTTCACCATGGAAAGAAGAAAACTGTCTTATCTGATCAATGACTTAACCTAATTCAGAAAAAATACCTGAGCATGTTCTGCCCAAACCCTCCCATTTCAGAATCAGTGGAAATTCTGGAGGATTTTTTTTCTCTGTATCTAATGATCTACAATTTCATGTGGTGCAGTGGTAAAGTATTAGTGAACTCGTTTGTCTACAGAAGTAAAGCTACATTCTTTGATGAATGTATGATTAATAGAGCTAGCATTTTGATCTCTATCAGATCCTGTTTATTTCTCAAAGGTTTTGAACTTTGGGGAGAGGAGTATAATTTATTGTCTCCATAAAACTCCAACCAAGGAATTCATAGAACAATGAGTATATGCCCAGAGCAAGGACTATGTTGTAACTAGAAGTGATAATTGCCTGGAAAATGTTGATATTTGACATGTTACATAATTCTTTACAAAAATCTATACCTATACATTTATTTTATATGTTTTACATTGCTTTCAAAACAATCAAAAGGCAAGCTGGGTAGGGACAGAAATTCCCTAAGATAACATTTTGACAAGCCTCGATATTTAAAAAAAAAACTATTTCCTCTAGGCAATATATGACCATTCCTACTCCACTGTGGGGTTATTTGAGAGATGAAATAGCAGAGGCAAATAGAGATAAAATTTATAATTTATTTAGATAAACTTGACTGGGAAAAATATTCTGGATCTATATCGACAAGCAATTGGTTGCTGGTACTTCTCCTCTGAATTAGACAGATTTATCCGCCCAATTATTAGCAAACTAGACAGACTGAAAGTTTCCCTAGGGAGACAGCATCACACACTCTTAAAAAGACACATTCTTGCTGGAGACAGGTCAACTGGAAAAGATAGAATCTGGAAGAAACATGCTCAAGGCTTTCTCCCCAAATCCAATCAGATATCACTTTTCCCATACAAAGGAGAGGGTATGGGACTGAGAAAAACTGGGAAGGTTCTTCCTACACATTTTTTGTCCTTTTTTAGTTTTCTCCTGTGGTCCAGAGTGGAAGTTCTCTATCACATCCAGACATGTGAATACAGGTAATGTGTTCCTTACCAACAGTCAATAAGTCAGTGGGTGACTTCAAGTCTCATTCACCTAATTTTTGTTAAATTCTGCACCCTTCACATGTTAGAAAGCTAACTATTTCCACCATCAAATTACATTGAACAATCTCTTTACCTTGTAGTCATATTTACAGTCTTATTCAGTCATTTTAGTGCTTTTGCCCTCACGTTCATGACTCCACATAATTTCAGGAAAACTTATGACTAGAAAATGTTCTAGTCTGCAAGGCCAACTCATCAGTCTAAAATTTTAGTCCAGAATAAAAGTGTAAAAATATTTCTGAAATTTAAATGTGATCAAAGCCTGCATCTCATTGCAGATGAACTTAATTTGCAACTTTAACCATTAATCATATTGTGAATTATAGGAATAGGTAAAAGAGAATGGGAAGAGTTCCTTGCCTCTAAAATCATTTATAATGAATTAGTTTATAGGAGCTTTCTGTGTAAGTGAAAGTGTATGCAAAGCATGGATTCAGAATCTAATTTTTAAATGAGTTATATGGCCTAAAATCCAGCCAGAGCCTAAAAGGCCATTTGAAAATGTGACAAGTGAATATACTGATCTCAAAACAAAAGTTATGGCTAATAAATGCTATACAACTTATCAATTTGTTACAATGTCAAGGTTCATGATGACATTTTCTTTTTCTGATCAGAAAAAGGCTTAACTACATTCCGAAGTGAGGAGAAAAAAATATAGTAGTCATAATTATGTAGCTTGCTATATCTTTAATGTAGAATGAAATACATCATTTGACAACTCTATACCAGATGGAATGCATATTTTTTAGAAAAGAAAAAAAACTTAAAATGCTAATCTATAAAGTCTTGAAAGAAAGGCTGATATTTTGGTTTGAGACTAACGTGCTGGGAGATTGCCAAAAGAAATAATTGAATCGTTACCCTTCAGCATATCAACTCCATATATATCCATTTCAATTCATTTCAAATTCAATTTTGGCAGAGCAAATAATTGAAATTGACTAAGTTGAGGAAGTCTATATTAATTTAGCATTGTTAAACACAAAGTCAGGTTTCAACCATAGTTTCTCACTCAAACCCTGTTGTTCCTTCCAGAAATCCATACCGGTGAATAAAAGCAGATACCAACTCTGCAAGTATAACAAGTTGACTAAAGATGAAACAGAAAGCTATACTTCAGAAAATGTACCAATGTCAGACTATTTTTAGGTAGTTTTCTTGGAGATAATTTTTTTTTTTTAAATCACCATTAGGGGTAGAAGTAGGTTGTGATCCTTCAAGGAATTGGTCAATTTTTTTCTCAGGCTTCCTTAAAAAGCTTGATTCCGGAGCAAGATGTGAGGACTAGAGAAGGAGAATCTACATGAGGATAGCACCATAATTATATATTGCTCCCTTCCCCTATCTCTTCTAGTTCCCCCCTACTCCCCCATACCACACTGTCTTTTTGACTAGAAGAAAAGGTAATGTGATTAAAAATTCACAGACCCTTAGATTACCTGTGCTGGACATAACTGTGCCAGTAGGAGACGTGATAGGCAGAGAGCAGGAGCATGGTCCACTGAGGACACAGGGCCTGCAAACACCATTAGTTGACCACCTGTACCCTTTTGCATAAGGTCTCCTTCTGTGCCCTATTGAAACAACTCCCAGACACTTATTTGGATCTTACATCAAGACAGAACTATTCAAATTCACTCTGCTTCAAGTAATTATTTGCTTCACTTTCATATGTTTTTTTTTTTCCATGTATGAGATCTTGTGGAGGATTCTTTTAATTGATACAGTTGGATTGGGTGACTGCCATTTTAATCTTTGCCAGACCCTCTGCTCTCCTTGGTTACCTCCAACTGTGCACTCACTTAAATCTTGCTTTTGTAGGAAATTTTTTTTTAAACCCACAAAACAAAAAACTAAAAAAAAATCTACAGCTCTTTCCTCTTTTCTTGCCTGTTTCTCTTTTTTTCATAAATTTATTTATTTATTTATTTTTGGCGGCATTGGGTCTTCGTTGTTGCACGTGAGCTTTCTATAGTTGCGATGAGTGAGTGGGGGCTACTCTTCATTGTGGTGCATGGGCTTCTCATTCCAATGGCTTCTCCTGTTGCGGAGCACGGGCTCTAGGCGTGCGGGCTTCAGTAGTTATGGCACACGGGCTTAGTTGTTCCGCGGCATGTGGGATCCTCCCAGACCAGGGCTCAAACCCGTGTCCCCTGCATTGGCAGATGGATTCTTAACCACTATGCCACCAGGGAAGTCCTTGCCTGTTTCTTTCAATGTCGGACTGAAAGGCACATGGAATAAGTTCCTTGAATTCACTAACTTCACACATCTTAATCCTGTACTTAAGCATAAAACATAGAGCTATATTTATAAATAATTTTAAAAAGCTTATTTCTTTTTTATTGTTAAAATCCTCTCCCTTCCAAATATCCCTTTATCAGAGTCCAAGAAGAGTTAGACTAGACTTAATCTGAAGTGTGAAAATGAGAAAGTCGTTCGTGGAGATGAGCCTGCAGCAAAATAAGACACAGGGATAACCTCATAGAAATCTTAGTCCAGGGTTGTCTACATAAAGCATCCTTCTGTGATGCATACTTTACCCCCAATCCATGATACTTTAGTGGAATAGAGTTAGAAGTACTACTTCATTTCAGTTGGATTATAGTCATTTTTAAAATGAGGGATGACTTGCTTGGAGATAACTGAGAGAGAGAACCATCTTTCTTCACCGATGTCGTACACCTTAGTGAGGCAAGAGCTGACGCTGGAAGTCGGATGCAGAGAAAAGCTGTGCTCAGCAAAACGGGGTCTTGGGAATGGCAGCAGCACCATGAGTATGGATGTTTTGGCAAGGTAGCAGGTGGAAGAAGCTGAGATAACTGTCTCAAAGTATTTGAGAAACAGCTCCCTAGGGAATGCTTATGTTTTTGGGGAATAATTTAAGGAAGGAGATGGCCAATTTATAAAAATCAAAGTGGTAAGACCTCCTACTAATTGTGACAGAAAGAGAAATTGGGACTATGTTTTTTGTCAGAAGCTGTTGAGACCTGGGACCTAGAATTAATGTACGATTTGATTTGGAAAGCAACTTACTTAGCATTAACCCATATGAAAGATTAGTATAAGAGGAGTTAGAAGTATATGGGGGGCTAGCATTTGGAGCCCCTTAAAAGCCAGATAGTGAGCTTGGCTGCCATTATGGAGGTAGCATGAAAAAAAAGAAAGGTTTTTAAGGCAGAGCAGTGAAGCTGTAAGATTGATCTAATTAACCATTTATGTGGAAACTAGGTAGATAGATATGCATGGAAACAGGTAGGAAGATGGACCAATGCTGGCACTTCCAAGATGCTGACATGGTAGCTCAAGCTATAAAATGTATGCTAAATATTCATTAGACATTTACTTACTCTTAACTATTAACCACACATCATCTGAATGCCAGATGATCTGGAAAGATGCAAAAAGAAACAATCATCTACTTAATACAATGAATAATTGACTTTAGAAGGCAAGCATGTAGCTAGGTGCCACTGTTTTGTTATAAGCATTATTCTCTCACTACTTATTCAGGAAATACTAAATGTCTAGTGTTATTCAGGCACTTTGCTAGTTAATTGTGATAGGTGTGGAATGAAACAGATGACTTATGTCATGAATTGTACATATAGAAGCAAACTTACCTGAAAATTTGTTGTGATGTTCTCAGTAACAAGCCAGACAGAATTGTTATTTGCAAAATGCTCATGCGAAAATGTATAGCTGGACATACACACACACAGAAGGTAAAAATTCTTAGGCAGTTCTATAACCGAGCAAAAGGCTCATGTGCCTGCAGTACAGAAAGCCAAACTCTGACAGTGGGAGTTTGCAAAAGTAAGAATACATTTCAGGGCATCCAGCAAAGGGCTGGGAAACAAGTCTCAGATCCACTCTAACTTGGTCTTTGAGTTAGAGGTATCTGAAAGGGGAAGAACAAAGAAGCTAGGGTTAATCATCATCTTGTGACATTTCTGTGACATGTCTTCAACTTAGTTTTGGGAGTCAGGATGTCTCTGGTTTACAATTCTCTGGCCAGGTGGTCCATGGCTTGGGTTAGCTCATCTTGCCCTGGAGAAACAACCTGAGTTTGTAAGTTAATGATGATATTGATAACAGCAATTATAGTACATCAGCAGTGTTATCAACAACAGCAATTTTAGTCATCTGACTCTGGTTAATTAGTGTTCAGTTAGCACAAAGTTGAAGTCAGAGGGGGCAAGAAAGACAGTAAAGTTTTAGATAGAGAGAATAATTATAGACTCGGTAAGGGAACTTGATTTTAGGGGGACTCAGTTTCAGTTCACTCTGTAAAGTTATGTGATTGCACCCAAGGTGGCAGAACAAGAGCTAAAGACTTCTGTTTATGAGACAATCAAGTAGATATATTTTTCCCTATTCCCCCAAGTATAAGTAAATCCTGTAGACATTATATAACAAATGTAAGAAGGTTGAAAACCCTGGACAGAAAAAAGCAGGCTGATAAGGACTTTGGGGCTGAGAAAGGACCTGATGGAGAGTTTCTTGAGATTTCCTTTTCCTTATATAATCCTAAAGAAGCTGTAACCTAGCAGGACCCTATGGAGCCATCCAAAGACAGACTCCCTCCTCCTGTCTATTGTTTGCAGAAAGACTTTAGCCTGTGAGGCTGATTTTTCACAAAGGCAGAAGCAATTAAATGGAGGAAAGAAAAGCTTTTCAACAAACGGTACTGGAGGAATCAAAATAAGCAGAAAAATGAAACATGACTTAAATTTTAAACATTATACAAAAATAAACTTGAAATGGATCACACAACAAAATGTAAAACATAAAACTTAACAACTTTTAGAAAGAAAATAAAAAGATACTATCTTCAGGATCTAGGGCTAGGAAAAGAGTTCTTATACCAAAAGCATGACCCATGAAAGAAAACAATTTGCTCATAGGAAAAATGCACCAAAAAATAAAAAGAAGAAAAGAAAAACCTGTGACATGCTGCCAGGTATGGGTACAGGATGAAACTTTATACACCTAAAAGAATGCCAAACTGAGGTTGTAACAAAAACAAACAGAAAAACAAAGTGGTCCAGGCTGTGTCAAATTACGGGAGCATCAGCTGAAGCAAGCATAGAATTTTATAAGGGTGGGTAGTCAAAGGACAATTCCTAAGGAGTTGTAAGCTGAACAATTCCCAAGAGTCTCAAACTGCTGGATATGTTTCATTCTGAACAGACAGGGTTAGAGAGACCTCAGAAACACATGGTGGTGCTCATGAAAGGCACCAGAATAGGTATGCTTTAGTGGTAGGGTTAAAACAGTTCTAGGTTACTTTAGGCCCTCCAAACAAGAACAACCTGAAAAAAATCTTAGAAAAGATCATGCTGATCTGCAAGTAATTTAACTGTTAAAATAAATGCAATAGCGTTTAAAAGATAAAAGCCAAACATTCAAATGATAACATCCACAATGTTCAGCATTTAGTAAAAAGAGACAAAAGACAAGTTCAAATTTGCTTGGGCATAAAATGAATCTCATCTCAAGCAATTTCAAGAGGCAGGGATGTCCAAGAATTCAACTCAGAAGGGGACCCTTCTTCCTTTCCTTCTGGAATCTATTTCCGTGACAGAAGTTATAGCTATTTGTAAGCCCAGGATAAGAAGCTTGGAAGTTTTTTCACCAGAAAAGAGTAACAACACCTCTTCTAATCCAGGTTGAAATAATGCTGAGAAAAGAAGGCCGTCGATATTCTTGGTTTAGGATATGACATAACCACTTGGATTAAATCATTGTGGCTATGGATGTAAGGTGTTATGACTGAATGAACAGGAGTAGAAAAGTATTGTGCTATGTTAATTACAATGCAGAAAAAAACAGAAGCTTATATAACTTCATTAAAGAATAACTTCCTTATTTTCTTTCTTAATGTATATGTTTAGAAAATTTTGTCTTGTTAAGATGCCTTTAATCGAGATAATATACCCACAACAACTAATTAAAACATATTCTTAAGTACCCAAAAAGGAACTGGAAGTCTTCTAGACTGTAAAAAAATAGGTCAGTTTCTAAATGTAAGAAGGAAGAGTTGGTGGTTTTTTTTTTTTTTTGAAGGAACATGAATATTATTAGAGAGAAAATGTATTGGACTTGAAAATGATCCCTTTAATCTCTCCCTTGAGTATGTTTATCATGCATGCTGGAAAAATAATTTAGGACTTAAAAATTAAATTGTAAAGTGTATTATATTATGTGAAAATAAGTACATCTGTTAGAATCTTTAAATTTGAATATCTTGCTTGTGTGCATTAAGACTTTGGAAAGATTTGATTATGATGGCTGTTAGGAAGTCTTAGATATTGGAAGGGACAACTTCAAATCTTATAAGTAACAGAATTCAAAAAAAAAAAAAGAAAAAGAAAAACAGAGGCAGACACAAAGCCTTTCCATTATGATTGTTGGTATATGGTTGTGATTAATCCGTACCCTCAATATCCCATGAAATACTCAGAAAATACAAGCCAGATGCAAAAGTCACATTAATGTAATACAACAAGGAAAAGAAAGGATACATGGTAGAGGGTTGCCTGCTTGGTGATTGTAGGAAGTAAGACAAAATACAAGACAAGCAAAGCAATGAAAATGTGGGTTCTAGTATTTTAGGACACTCATTTGTGACTTCTGGCAAGGGAAGAAGTGTGACTGACTCCAGCTTATCATGGAAAATGGATTCTGTGTAGTCAGACAACCAGGAATTGAGAACATATATGAGAGAGACCAGAAACTGGGCTTGAGGCTGTTCACAACTATGGACCCCTGTCTATTAACTGAGAAGAGCAACTGTTTTTCCTCAAATTACTTTCTCTTTTCATGTACATATAGTCAGAATCAAGATTTGAAAAAAAGTAAGGGTAATCCTCTTTAGTTAAAGAAAAAACAGAGCATTCTGTAAGATATGAAGTGAAACTAAATGCTCATGGTAAAATATCAGAGTCTAACAAATCTGTAAGAAACTCCTGAAATGCTAAATCTTTTGCTTTCACAGTGATAGAAGAAACTTATCTACGTTCTTTGCTATAAAATCAAAGACCTCGCCTCTCAGGAAATAGAACAGGTAATGGAAAGTTCCTGTGTCCTGGGAATACAACCTTCTCATCATCCCCCACCCAACAAAGTCATTTGAAAGTCATTTGAGGGAACTCTGTGCCTTTCTGAGTCTGGAACCCACCAGAGGGGAGCTCATCCATCTGCATCTCAGTTAACTTGTTTACTCAATGTGGAAAATCCATCTCTCCTCCAAACTGCAAGTCATTTTTTCTCTTCAAAATTTTACTCAAACTCTGCCCATCATCTCTGTAGTAGTTCTCAAAAGCCTCTTGTCTAGCAGGCTGCAGTTCTTCCTAATGAGTCCAATTTTACATCAATTTATTCCTCGTGGCAAATGGGGAAAATATGCTCTTGGTGCCAAAATCTCTTGGCTAAAAATATTTTGCAAACATTGCAACTGGAGGAAATTCACTCATAGTACTTTCCTATGCTGCTTTTTACCATACAATTTTACAAAGAGTAAATAGAATAATTAATATGCTTAGGCAAATGTTTCCTGTCAGATTCATAAGAAACAGTTTTGAAAATGACATTTAATTCCAAGCTTTAAGAGATCTGATTATCTTTAAGATTGTGATAAGGGCTTCCCTGGTGGCGCAGTGGTTGAGAGTCCACCTGCCGATGCAGGGGACACGGGTTCGTGCCCCTGTCCGGAAAGATTCCACATACCGCGGAGCGGCTAGGCCCGTGAGCCATGGCCGCTGAGCCTGCGCGCCCGGAGCCTGTGCTCCGCAACGGGAGAGGCCACAACAGTGAGAGGCACGCGTCCCGCAAAAAATAAGAAGAAGAAGAAAAAAAATAAAAGATTGTGATAAGATTTATAAACTGGGTCAATATTAGCTTCACCGAAAATTCTTTTCATCTTTTGAATGTATATTTCACATTATCATACAATCTGTTCATAAACAAAGGTTTATTGATATAATCAGAAATAAACAGAAGCAGTGTCTCTAATGTTCCATATGACTGATGCATACATTTAAATGCTATAGAGATTAACAGGAGAGAATAATTCTGACTAATATGATATAAACCAATGTGAAAATACTGAAGATGTAGTACATTTCAAATATTCCTTAGAGGAAAAATATAGTATATTTCTCTAAACTACCACTTAAAATTTTCAATAATAGAAAAACTGCTTTTATAAGATTATTTCCCTGTTTACATACCTT
Source organism: Orcinus orca (assembly GCF_937001465.1). NCBI lineage: Eukaryota > Metazoa > Chordata > Mammalia > Artiodactyla > Delphinidae > Orcinus > Orcinus orca. The sequence goes on along the minus strand of NC_064561.1, from coordinate 169,897,046 downwards.
TATCAATCACTCAAGTAAATCTTCGAAGTTTTAGTGAGGGTTTGCTGGTGGTTTATAGAACTGAGTGTTCTACTCATGGAACCACGAATGGCAAGTGGTAAATGAATGGATCAAGAATCTATATAAGATGATTAGCTAACTAGGTGACATTTCATAAATGAGGAGACTGAGACTGAAGGAATGAACTTTCCAAAGTCAAGGTCAGTCTGAGGTTATAAATCTTCTCTAGGGTGGCCTAATTCTCAGGGTTTTTTTTTTTTTTACTTAAATAAGAATGATGTACAGTCAAATATCCTCTAGGTATGAGATTATATGTCTTAAGTTCCCTTTACACTATCTGATTTTTACTGAAGTGAATTACAAGGGTAGAAGTATGCAGCTGTTCTTGGGCACTGCCCAAGAGCTTGGGTGCAACAACAAATACATGTATTTTGACAATTTATATGGCAGTTTTTAGAGAAAAATATATTTGTTTTTGTTTTATCCAGGAACATTGAAAGATAGCCAATAATGTATCAAGATTAGATGTAGCAAACTATTCCAAACCTTACATTTTGTAAAACCTACTTTTCTTTCTGCTTTGGAATAAGTGAATCCTTTTCTTTACATACTTTTGAATAATTTTTTCTATCATTTGATAGAAAATGATTCTATCAAAAAATGTACGTATTGTTCATATAAACATTCTCTATCCTTCAGTCACTGCAGTCTTCAATTCTCATGACAACAGTGAGTAAATAGCTTTATCTTATAACCTTCTAAACTATACACCTCAGAATATTTTTATCATAATTTCCTAATGAGGCCCTATTGCAATTAAAATTTGAAAACAATGATATATAAATTCAAAAGGCATAAATAAGATATTTAGAAAAAAAAGGAAAGGAGAGCAGTCTAAGGAAGCATTAAAACCATTTTCACAAATTGGATTCTTCAGAAAGGAAAATCACTAAAATTGTAGAAAACTGAGACAACAAATAAAAATTTCAGTTACATGTGTAGTGATGACTATGTACCAGAAACTGTGCTAAACATTTAATCACATTTAAATCTTCAAAAACACCACAGGAAGCCTTTATTATTACCCTGATTTTATAAACGAGAAAAATGAGGCTCAAAGCTGTTTATTCCTCATTCATTCATTTATTCAACAAATAGTCACTGAATGCTTGCTATGTTTCAGTAAGCAAAGATATGCATATCCCCTAAGGTCAAGGAGTTTACAATCTAGCAGGGAAAATAGGCACTAAAAACAGGCATATTTCTAGGTCTCAATAAGGATTAAGAGGAAAATGTAGGCAGAATATGGAATGGTGGGTAATAACGTAAAAGTTGGTGTCACTCTTTTAAACAGGTGATTTGTTTGACAGCTCTAATATGCTAGTATCTGAGTAGATATCTGAGTCAAGTGAGGCAAAGAATCATGGTGATGATTAAGTAAGAACATTTCAGATAGTAAAAATACCAAGGACAAAGCCCCTGTTGGCAGATTACCAAAAGTGACTCCACTGGTAAATAATGGGGCCAAGGCTTGAATCCTTTCCTCACCTGTGTTCTTATCAGCTACACAATAGCACCTTCTGGAATTTTAGTGCCTTCTCAGAGACATGAACTAAAGCATGGCATGTTATGAAGACATATTATAATAAAATGTATGATTTGCTTTAATATAGTGTAATATAATCTATATTTAGCTATATTCTTATTTTATTATAAATCTATTGATAAATTTCTACTAATGAGCATTCTATGTTTGAAAATGGTTTAAAATGGTAATTTCCTGTTCCTATGCATTTATATACTATGGCTACATTCTACTCTAAGAAATTTCAGTATTTGATTATTGAAATTAAAAAAAACACATCTTTTTATCTTAAAAGATTGCTTAAATTATAATTTTCAGAAAATATTCATTCCCTTAGTGCATTTATCTTTATTTTTGGTCACTAATGGAGCTCCTGGACCCAATTTCAAAGTGTGTGTGTGGGGTTTGCTCACACCTCCAAGAATTCACACATCAGCTGGGTGTCCTATAATTCATCTCAATTCTGGCACTATCTACCCAGATATAGCATCAGATTCTACAGGTTAAGGGTTCAGTCCTACAAGACTGCCACCCTCCCCACTTCAGACACCAATCGCAGTTTCAGGTTGTCATCTCTACTTCTGACCAACTGGCTGTAGATTGAGGGTTCCAACAATACCCTCCTTGGACTTCAGATGTAATCAAAGTTCAGCTTGTTAGATCATAGGTTTCAGCCACCCTTTCCCTGGGTTTCTTTAATTTGGTAGGGAGGCTCACAGAACTCTGAGAAGCTTTGTTCCCAGTGAATCTGAGGTTCTTGATGTCTCATCGCAGAAAGAATTCAGTGAGAGACAAAGTGATTGGTAAGAAGTGGATATATTTAGAGGGAAACATACTCCACAGAGTGTGGGCCATTTCAGGTGAGAAAGCTTTAGGAGAAGCACACTGACAGGCAGAGTGTGGGCCATCTCGGAAGGCAAGAGGCCTCAAAATATGGCATGGTTACTTTTTATGGGCTGGATAATTTCATAGGCTAATGAGTGGGAAGATTATTCTAATTATTTCGGGCAAGGCACAGGGATTTCCAGGAATTGGGCCAACTCCCACTTTTTGACTTTTTTTTTTTTTTTTTTTTTGCAGTACGCGGGCCTCTCACTGTTGTGTCCTCTCCCGTTGCGGAGCACAGGCTTCGGATGCGCAGGCTCAGCAGCCATGACTCACGGGCCCAGCCGCTCCGCGGCATGTGGGATCTTCCCTGACCGGGGCACGAACCCGTGTCCCCTGCATCGGCAGGCGGACTCTCAACCACTGCGCCAACAGGGAAGCCCACTTTTTGACCTTTTATGGTTGGCCTCAGAACTGTCATGATGCTGGTGGTTGTGTCATTTAGCATGCTAATGTATTATAATGAGTGCATAATGAGGCTCAAGGTCTACTGGAAGTTGAATCTTCCGCCATCATTGGTTGGACCTCATTGGTTCTAACCAGTTTCCGTCATGTCCTGTGGCTATGTCATTCTTTTAAAGGTTGTGCCTTGCCCCATTCCTTCCTGTTTCAATTTTACTTACTAGGTCACTGGTTTATTATAAAAAATATATATAACTCAGGAATAGTCAGATGAAAATATGAATAAGACAAGGCAGGTGAGAAGGGCCTCAGAGCTGCCCTGTCCTCTCCAGGGTGCCACTCTCCCCACATCTTTATGTGTTCATCAATGTGGAAGCTCTCTGAACCTTACCCTTTATGGGTTTTATGGAGGCCTTATTATGTAGGTATGATTGATTAAATCATTGACCATTAGTGATAGAACTCAATTTTCAGCTCTCTCTCCTCCCAGGAGGTCAGGGGGTGAGACTGAAAGCTCCAACCCCCAAATCCCAATTGGATACTCAGGCAACCAGCCCCCAATCTTAGGTGCTTTCTTAAAGTCACCTCATTAAAATAACAAAAGACATAATTATTTTTCTCAACATTTAGGCAATTCCAAGGATTTTGGGAGCTGTAAGCCAGGAACCATGGATGAAGACCAAATATATATATATAATATTTTGGTCATCTGAATAACCAAATATATATTTTTCTTATAAATCACAATTTCACAGTCAGCATGCTATTATGTTTTCAGTGTAAAATATGCAGGGTGTAAGAGGTAAAAAAAATTCTTCCTCCTGGTTGCTTGTCACAAATCTCACTCTGGAAGAAGTGTTCATTTTAACAGGTCAAATACCTGATAGAAGATGTTGATAAATGGTGGATTCTAAATTGGTCTCTAAAAAGTACTATTTTAGACTCCTTTCTGCAGTGGAATTTCTCTGGTTTCCCATTACTTCATCAACATTGGATTACTTCAGGCGTTTTAAGTTTTAACAATTAAAAAGCAAAAATAATAGCTTCTGTTCTTTTCCCTTTGCAATTCATTATTAGTGAGGTTGAACTTTTTTTTTTAATAAATATGTCAGTCATTTGTATTTCTTTTTCTGTAATTGCATATTAATTTTTTTTTATTTCTCTACTGGCTTGTTCACTTCTTTAAACGTAGATGTATGTGCACACACACACGTGTATAATACATATTATATATTATATTATATATAATATTAATACTTCAGATTATTACTAGTATTAAAATATATTTATCAATATTTTATTTATCATTTAACTTTTTAATGGGATTTTGTACAGATATTCCAAATTTATTAATGGATAAATATTTCAAATTTCCAAGGTTTAATATGGACAATTACAAATTATGACCAAATACTGATTTTCCTACAATGTTCCAAACTAAAATTTTCACCATTATCTGTCATCTTCTGTTTCTTCTATCCATGAAAATAACTTTTAAGGTCTTCACTCTCAGTTGGACAATTGCTGTAGAGCCCAGTCAACATTTTGAATTAATCTTTTCTTTGTAAAACATTTTATACATTGTTATTTAGATGGATTTTCACATGGTCATATCATTTATGTACCAATGTTCATGGAATATCTTATCATTTTCTTCAGTAGCTTCTCCCCACATGCTTTTATTTATTTTTCAAAAATGCTAGGGAAACATCTCACAAAAAACTAAGTGAAAAATTAAATGAGTTTTATGGTCAAATAGGTTGAGGAATTATTGTATAATATATCTGTTCTCTGCTCTTATTCTGATCATTCCCTGAGACAGTCACAAGTCATATTAAAAGCTCTGAGAAGGCTTGCAGTAGAAAAATGAGTTTACCAAGCATTTCTCAAATTTATGTAGCTATAATATTTTTTCTCATTACAGTCATAGACACCTAATACAAAACCTTTGGAAAGATTAGTCTGAAGAGAAAACTTATTAACATAATGGTAAATGTGCTCTACATTTGACCTCAAAATACCTCGCCATTTATACCACCTTCTATGTTGCCAATACATTAACATCTAATCATGAAACACCTACCTTTCTTTGCTTTGAGTCCTTTCTTTATATGATACTGGTTTACCTGGTGCTTCATTTCTCCGTGTCTCCTTGTTGGATGAATCTGACCTTCAGTAGAGGCTCCATGTAAGCAACAATCCTACATGAAGACATTGTTTCCTCAGTTGAAAAGTAATCTTGCTTTCAACATGTGTAACATTTTTAGAACACTTGTGGTATCTAATACGAAGTGGATATTTATTGGTAAACCATCTTGCCTACAAGTTCATTTTTTGCAATATGTAGGTCATGGTACTTATCACAGCTCATGGTAGATGTTCAGTTGGATTTAGAACTAACACATTGTATGGTGGAAGGAAGGTAGGTAATACAACTGCCTTGACTTCTCTCTCTGTGTATTAACTCTTCCTTTCTCAGTTACTTATTCTTTTTCTGATTAAATCTTCTTATGTGAGAAGTATTTATTAGTTCTAGTTGCTTCCTTGGGGAACCTTCCAAAAGAGGAAGGTAGTCAATAATTAGTAAATTTAGGTCATGATTAAATTGGCATGAGTTATTCATTCATGTCTTAAAAATCAATGATTTTAATGGTGCCATTGAAATGAGTTGGACAGCCTTTACTAAGGTGAATTTGTTACTACATTTTGGATATAGTTATGGATAACACAGATTATGATACAGAGCAGGATTCTGTGAGGCTCCTGGGCACAAAAGCCTTCCTGTGTCCCCCATTTCTTTGATTACAGGAAATAGGCTTCATTCAGCCTCCATGACCTACCCTGAGTTCCAAAAGGCAGGTTCAAACAGGGGAAGGGAGGGGACAAGGGAGGAACAGTCAAGAGAAACAATAGTGCAGCCTTGGGGCAAGGTCCTGGTTCCCTATCAAGGGATACCACAACAATACCTTCCAGCTGTTTTGCAGATACTGGAGAAGTTAACGGTTATAACAGTTAACAAAGGTATGCTGCACACAAGCTCAAGGACGCCAGACTACTTGGAACCAGAAGGTTGATGATGCTGACCCCCACTTACCTCACCACAAACCAATCAGAAGAATGTCCACGCGCTGATCACACCCTTTTTGAACCATTACTATAACACTTCTCACTACTCCCTCCAGGTTGGGACACACAGTTCTGAGGGAATTAGCCTGCTGTGGCCCCCTTTGCTTTGCACACAATAAAGCTATTCTTTTCTACTTCACCCGAAACTCTGTCTCCAAGATTTAATTCAGTGTCGGGGTACAGAGGCCAGATTTGGCTTCGGTTAACTTCAGAGTCCTCTTCTAATTGAGAAGCTATAAATATTAATGATAAATTTTTCAGATAAAAAGGGGTTTATTTCTAATATAAGACAGTTTTTATATTCTGTGGCTTCTGCTCTCTTTGCCTCTTCCTATATCCCACTGACTTCATGTTGTTAAAAAGAAAACCACAGGCCCAAAGTGGAGTCATTTCTGCTAGGCCACATCAACAGACCTGGGCTTAGGGCTTGATGCTTAACCTAATTACAACTTCAACCTTTCCCAGAAATGTAGTCTTAACCTGTCAGTCAAGAATTTTCTGGTCAGCACTAATAAAGTAATCTGTCACATGGGCCTCCTTCATCCCCCAAAGATGAGATAATCTGCCACATAGACCCCTTCCTTCCCCCATAAGTAGGTTATCTAAACCTGAAATAACCTTTTTTTGTTCTTTACTTCCTTGGTCTTACTGTAAACAACTTTCCCTTTCTGTAGCTCTTTGGATCTCCCCTCTACATGCTATATGGGAAACTGTCCAATTCAATAAAACCAATTAGATTTTTTAAATTTACTCAGTTGAATTTTTTTTAACAATATTTTTTTTTGCATTTTGGCAGAAAGATCTAAACATGGGATGGTAATAAAATGTTATGAGATTGTATGCTTTACTAATAATTTTATTATTTAAAGGAAATGCCAATAATTAAATAAAAGCTGTGTTTATATATAAGTAAAATAAAGAATTGGAAAAGGCAATATCTAAGTTTCCTACCATACTGGTAATTCTATAAATTATAAAGCTTTCCAAAAACTTTTAAAAGAAAACAATGGATTTGGCAAGAATTAGTACAATGATTAAGAGCATGAGCTATGTAATGGAACATCTAATGTTGTTTTACATCTTTACCTCTTACAAGCTTACCTCTTACAAACAGCAAGGGATCTGTGCATTTAATTTATTGGCATAAAATTGTTCATAATAGATCTTTATCTGATGAAATAAAATTCATATTTTAAGGCAAGACAAGAAAAATTTAAACAAAAATGTTCTCTGTCCATTTGAGCCTCCTCCCTCCCCTCTAATGTGCATTGAACATCTGCATTATGCATTAACCAGACATCCCCAATGGCAGAAATACCTGCTCAATCATAAAGATCAATTTTTCGTCTTCTGGCACCAGCCATGTTACTCCTTAAGAGATAACATACTTTTCTCAATCCTGTAAGGTGTCACAATGACCCACCACTTGCCTTGTACATGCAGACATCTTTGGGGAACTTTATGTACAATGCCAATATATCATTTCCCTTAAAGACAGTGATTGGTACAGAACAGACTGGGTTAGATGACCTGGGGGGGACACTGGGCTGCATCTAATGGAAATTCTTATCTTAAATACTTACTTATGACCTTATTAATGTTACTAGCTATATTACTTGTATTCTGCCTATTTTACAAGACTATTGTTTCTTACATTATCAAATGTGTGACCAAGCCTCCAATAAAAAAAATGATGACTAGGTGACTTGAAACGATAGGTGGAATATATAGTTCTATAAGATCAAATGATCATAATAGTGTAACTCTAGTTATGAGAATAAGCAATGAGCATTTTCCTCTACCATTATTGGCTAATAAGACAGGCAGTCCAGAGGCTTTTGATTACTGTTAACCAGGCCTAATCCAGTAACAGCACATTGAGTGGCTTATCAACAAAATCCTTGCCCAACCTAGTAATGAGCATTCCTAGTGCCCTGGGACAAATTGGTCACAAAGTGCCTCCCAAATCTTGATCAAAATTACGACCAAAATGGAGGGGATTGTAAAATAAAGAATGCAGCCCACCGTCCAGTTTACAAGAATCAAGTCATTAGCTATTGTAGTTGCTGACCTACAATACACCCTGAAAGGATTGCAGGACAAAGATCAGTATGAGATATTTTGTGCTCTGGGAAAACTGTCAAAACTGTTCTCGGATAGTTAGGTATTTTCTGGAGAAAATGTTGAGAACCCAGTTTCTTACATCTTCCCATACTTAGAAAAACACTAAAATATTTGTTCCTTGGAAATAGCAGTAACCTACCACGATGTATGCTAGATTTCATGTACTGCTCTGCCAAAATGACATATGTACGGGCCTCCTCCCTTACCTATTCGAAACAATCCTCAGAGCTTTATGAAGACTGTCTCCCAGGTTTTAGTTCTCAGATTACCTCAATGAAAGTTTTCCATTTCTTTCTTAGATTAACTATTGACTAATTTTTTATCAACAAATCCATTTAGTGTCTATTAGCATATTCCCTCTATCATTTCTGATATCAGTAATGTATATTTCTCTCTTTTTATCTTGATCAATATGTAGATATTTATTGATTTTCTTATTCATTTCAAAGAAACAGCTTTTGGTTTCATTACCTTTTCTATTCTTTCTTTTTTTTTACTTTAATCTTATTTTTATTAATTTTTTCTTCCCATCTACTTACATTGGACATAATTTGGTCTTCTATTTCTAATTTCTTAGGATGGCAACTTAGACGATTGAACTTCTAACATAAACTTAAATTTGTTGCAAAGTATTGCAACCCATAATTTTTAATAAGTTGCGTTTTAATTTTTATTTGATTCAAAATATTTTAAAATTTCCCATGCCATTTCTTTTTCTTTCTAATTTATTTAAAATTATTATTTACTTTTGCTCAGTTTTGAGGTATAATTGACAAACAAGCATTGAATAAGATTTAGGTGTACAGCTAATGACACAGGAGTGTTATTTAATATCCAAATACTCATTGATTTTCAAATATCTTTATTTAATTAATTTTTTTTTAACATCTTTATTGGAGTATAATTGCTTTACAATGGTATGTTAGTTTCAGCTTCACAACAAAATGAATCAGTTATATATATACATACATTCTCATATCTCTTCCCGCTTGCGTCTCCCTCCCTCCCACCCTCCCTATCCCACCCCTCTATCATTATTTTCAGAGAAGATGTTCTGTGTAATAACTTTAATTTAATTGAGACATTTTTTGATGTTGATTATTATCTATCTTGGTGAACATACTATCTGCACTTGAAAAAAAGTATATATTCTGCAGTTGTTGAGTGGAGTGTTCTATAAATATTCACCAACTCAAGTTGGTTGACAGTGCTAAGTCTTCCACATGCTTGCTGTCTATCTCATTTATTGAGAAATGTTGAAATCTCCACCAAAAATTGTGAATTTGTTTGTTGTATTTTCTGAACTGCTATTTTTTTACTTTATGTACTTTGGAACTCTGTTATTAAGTTTATAAATAAACATTTTGGATTGTTATATCTTCTTGATTAATAATTAATCCCTTATTATTGAGAAATTCCTCTCCATACTTATAATAATATTATGATTTGAGTCTGTTTTTTCTGATATTTATATAGCTATCCAGATTTATTATGATTAATTTTTACTGTCACATCATTTTTCTTTTTACTCTAACCTATCTTGGCCTTTAATTAAAATGGGATTCTTTTAGACAGCATGTAGTTGGAGTTTGCTTTTTAATCCAGTTTGAAAACGTCTGTCTTCTAGTTGGAGAGCTTAGTCCATTTACACTTAATATAAGTATCATATGGTTAGATTGCAATATACTATTTGGTTATTTAGTTTTTTACCTGATTGAGTTTTCTTTATTCCTCTCTTTACTCATCTTCTTTAGATTTATAACTGGGTGTATTTTTTTTTTAACATCTTTATTGGGGTATAATTGCTTTACAATGGTGTGTTAGTTTCTGCTTTATAACAAAGTGAATCAGTTATACATATACATATGTTCCCATATCTCTTCCCTCTTGCGTCTCCCTCCCTCCCACCCTCCCTATCCCACCCTTCCAGGCTGTCACAAAGCACCGAGCCAATATCCCTGTGCCATGCGGCTGCTTCCCACTAGCTATCTACCTTACTACGTTTGTTAGTGTGTATATGTCCATGACTCTCTCTCGCCCTGTCACAGCTCACCCTTCCCCCTCCCCATAACCTCAAGTCCGTTCTCTAGGAGGTCTGCGTCTTTATTCCTGCCTTACCCCTAGGTTCTTCATGACTAACTGGGTGTATTTTAATAGTGTATTTTATCTCCAATATTACATAATAAAAGCCCCTCTTTGTTTTAAATTTTAGTGGTTGCTCTCAGATTCATAATATGTATTTTATCATATCATAATCTACCTTCAAATAATAACATAGCTTTTCACATATAATGTAAGTACCATACAACTTTATACATTCATTTATCTCCTCCCATCCTTGTGTAATTTTTATCTTACATTTTAGTTCTACTTTTAGTTCTACACATTGCACATAAGTACAATAATACATTGTTATTATTTTGCTTTAAACTGCCATTTGAGTTTTAAATAAATTTTAAAATTAAAAAAAAATTCTTCTTGTTCCTCCCCCACAAACTTGCTATTTTGGAGCTATTTTTTTCTAGGACTCCATCTGGTGTTATTTTTCTCTTCATGAAGAACTTCCTTTAACATTTTCCATAATGTAGATTTGTCGGCACTAAATTTTCTTATAGTCTCACCAAAACTGTTTGGATTGGCTAAGGTTGTTCTTTAGTAGTCTCCTCCCCTAAAAAACCTTGCATGTTCAAAACTATTCAACTATTGCATTTGTTTTTGAGGACTATTAAGCTTGTCCTTGGTTCACACATTATTTTTAAAAAGATCTTATAACTATCACAACATTGTCGTCTGTTCTTGAATTTTGCTATGGAGGTGCCAGGGCCTAATTTTCTCCCCCTTTAAATGTGCCTTAATATTTTTGCCTTATTGCCAACAGGATTCTTTAATTTTGAAGCTTAGTAATTTAAGTAATGTATATCTTAGTGTTCACAAGTGTGGGTCAATTTTTTTATGACATAATGGATGCTTTTTGGTGGAGTTTCTAGGCATCTTGTATTTTAGAAAATGTTTCTGAATTATAAATACACATTTTATTTTAATAGTTGAATTTAATTTCAGGGATTCCAATTTTACATATATTGAATCAATTTTGTGTTTTATACTTATAATTTCATTTCAAATTAAAAAAAAATTCCAACACATTTTGTTTAATTTTCTTATTTCTAGCTTCTATATCTTATTGTGCTTTCCTAATGCCTTTTCATCCATGCTTGCTTAAATTTTATTGTATTTCTTTGAAATAAATCATACTTTTTCTCATACATCTTTCTTGAGTTCTGCTACCTCAAATTGAACTACTTTTTCTGTCTTTCAACAATTCCTTGAATCCTTGCATTTCTACTTTATGTTCTTACTTTTTAGAGATGATTGATTAAATTTCACACACAAAAATGTAATTTCAAATGTCCTTTTCTACATGGCAACATTTATCTTGCAAGTATTTATCTGTTACTAAGTCATAGTCTTCTATTTCCCTTATTTATAAAATTTTTTATAGACATTTTATCAACTCCTTTTAATATTCACTATTGAAGAGGCTGGGTTTCCTCTCCACTTACAACTATGTGTCTTCTATAGAGGCTCAGTTGGCTTTTGTCTTCCTGCAATTAATTTGGAATCTATCTATAGTCTTGCCAACATTTTTTTAAATATTTATTTATTTATTTGGTTGTGCCAGGTCTTAGTTGCAGCCAGTGGGCTCCTTAGTTGTGGCATGCAAACTCTTATTTGTGGCATGAATGTGGGATCTAGTTCCCTGACCAGGTATTGAACCTGGGCCCCCTGCATTAGGAGCACAGATTCTTTTTTTTTTTTTTTTTTTTTGCAGTATGCGGGCCTCTCACTTCTGTGGCCTCTTCCATTGTGGAGCACAGGCTCTGGATGTGCAGGATCAGCAGCCATGGCTCACGGGCCCAGCTGCTCCGCAGCATGTGGGATCTTCCCAGACCAGGGCACAAACCCGTGTTCCATACATCGGCAGGCAGACTCTCAACTACTACGCCACCAGGGAAGCCCAGGAGCACAGATTCTTAACCTCTGCACCACCGGGGAAGTCCTGCCAACATTTAAATTTGCATATTTTTTTGTTTTTCCTAAATTTCCAAAAGGATGAGGGGGAAATGTTGACTGAACATTCATGTGCATATTAGAATTATCTCTTTTAAAATGTTTATCAACATGTGAGTTTATTTATTTTGTTATATTACAAAATAAACAACCTGATAAAATTTATACATTTTTAGGTACTGCAGACACATGGGTTCTGCATTCACATATTCAACCAGCTGAGAATCTGATGAACATCCATGGACCTAATGAACATTTGCAGATTTGAGTATCCATGGATTTTGATATCCACAGGGGCATCCTGGAACTGATCCCCCAAGGATACAGAGGGATGACTGTAATCTCAAAAGTACTTGGAACTCCTCATTGTATTTTCACTGGCTTTTTCACCTTTTGACTTCTCATCATATGATTTTGGAAAAAGTTTCCAATCACTGAATTAAGTGGCAATAAAATCCCAGCAATTTACAGAACTGAGTTTACTACTATATCTGAAGTCCAAAATCCAAAGCCCTTCTACCTCAATTATAAAGATTGCACATTGTCTTCTTGTATTGCACTATTTTACTCAGGCTTATTTAAGGATTGACTATAGACTGTTACTGTAAAGTTATGGCAGTTTTTCCTTTTGTTTTTAAAGTCCCCACCATACATATACATCCGTTTGAGAGAGTACTGAATCTTAACCACTAGACCACCAGGGAGCATCCATATACATCCATTTGTGTTGTCATGTTCCAGAACAGCTACTGAATGCCAATTGTTTTGGAAGACTTGTTTTCTGTTTCAGAAATATTTGAAGATGGGGGCTGTGGGAGACATAATGAGGTAGAAAGCCTGTAGGCATCACTTCATAAAGCAGACCATTAAGAGAAATATATCTGAGAGTCCCTGCTTCAAAGCCCCTATGTGGGAATAATTGATGGGCTAATATAAATTCTAATTGCCATAAACAAAATCAGCATAATTTGAAGATATTTAAAAATATATGCACTAACATGCTTTACGTCTTTTAATAACTTTTAACTTTTTCTTCTTTCCATATTTGCATATTCACATATTCCCTCTGAAACATATATCCCATTGAAGATATATTTCAAACTTAAATTTGTTTTTATTCATGGGATTTGAAAGATATAGCAATGACTGGGTCATAACTTTTGCCTGGTGATTGGATTCATCTTATTTCCATGGTGATTAACATGGAGCCCATTTGCCAGCCTATTAAATATAACTTAAGTTCAACTACTGGAACTGGAGCCAGATTTTTGGTTAACTGTAGTTCTGTTGAAAAGAATTTAAATGTGGTAGTCCCTAATAAAGCTTGGCTTGTTGAGACACTTAATTACAGTACTTTTTCTTACTTTTCTAATGTCTACCCCACCACTTCCTCACTGCACACATCAACCTCTTCAGTTAGGATAATTGATATGCAGCAAGGCTCAAAGGTTGATAACCAAGATAAATGATTGGCCATGACCTTCATTTCCCTGCTCACCTCCCTTAGATTACTGGTCCACCAGCTTTTCTCTGTTTTCTTAGTGGCAAAACATTGAGGTAGTTGTGTTTCTATTTGTGAGTTACTACTTGTAAGTTACTATTTGCATTCATAAGAAATGGTTAAATGTCCACTTGGACCAGGATTTTTTTTTCTGTACATGGAGAAAAATCAGGCAAAAGGGAGCTTAAAAATTTTGCATGGTGCATTCCAGTTTATCAGAATAAGAATATAATTTCTGTGTGTATTTAGTGAAGCCTGAGGGGGAGCTTTGAAATAATCTGGGTAAGTGAGAACTTTATCTCCAAAAGACATCAATTCCTTAAGAAACCAGCTTTGCTTTGGAGGGAAAAAATAATTTTCGAGTTTGATGAAAGGAAGGCAGGGGTAAGGCAGGAAGGTAATAAGAATTTCTTAACTGAGTGAAATCACACCATGCTGAAGACATTTGTTTATCTAACTAGACCCTCAAGATTGAAACTGCGTACTTCAAAACTTTACAGCTCCAACTTCCACATATTCCCCAATATAGCTCAGATATTTATATATATATATATATATATATATATATACACACATACACACACACATGTATATATGGTTTAATGACATCAGTGTATAGCATTTTATAGGTAAATGTCATAACATTGCATAATAACTGTAAAAAATCTTTTTTTCTGTTATGTAACTAAGCTCAAAGATGTATAGATAAATGGGTAGTTCTAGACTTTGCATCTTAAACTCTGATCTTGTGACCAAATACCCAACCCCTTGTTATTACACCTTACTACTTTACCTAATCTTCTGTTAACCATGCTCCCCCATCTGCTTAACTCCCATACAGACACTAGAAGTCATCTATCCCAAACATTGTTTATGTTACAAATGATAAAATTGAGCTCCACTATGGTACTTACTGGACTAAGGGTACAGAGCCAATTAGTCATAGAGTTGAGGAAAACACAGGAGTCACCAGATTTCTTGTTCACAAAGGTGTGTGTGTGTGTGTGTGTGTGTGTGTGTGTGTGTGTGTGTGTGTTTTAATCCTGGGTAGTGGGGAAACAGGTGGGAAGAGAATGAAATGAAATAGTATTTACTTAATTGTGGGAATGTTCTGTAGAAGATATAAAAAACATTTCTTGAAATGTAAAGGCAAGGAATAGTTTCTCCTCCATTCTCAACTTTCTGCTTTTCCCATTCAATCTCTTGTTCTTTATGTTTTGAAAAAGAATCTTACTTTTTCCTATCAGAAGTAGTCAAATTTGTTAGAAGTTTCAGTAGTTTTGCAGGCTTCACTCGAATAAAAAAGTAACAGATCCTGAAGGTAATAGCTTTCAGACATAGAATGTCTTTTGCCTCCATTTTTTAAGAATTTCCCATGAACAGTTCAAAATAGGAAACAATTTTGGGGAGCAGCCCATAAAACACGGAGAATTTCATGCCCAGAATAGCGTGTATATTTTATATTTCTCTCTGTTTGCTTTTCTACTCTACAATTGATCGTGTGATTTAGTGATTTATGTGGCATATAAATTCGGGCTGATGGTAGTGGTGAGCCCTGGGTGTAGGTAAGAAGGCAATGACAGAATGCAGAGAATGTAAACAGTAATGAAACTGATTATAATCGGTCTGATTTTAATTAACACCATTAACTGGCAATTTGGAACAATTACAATGATGAAATACACCTCTGTGCCAGGGTGGACAGCTCCCACCATCTGCACACCCGTCAATGCACCACTGGCTGAGAAATAATTGATATCACTTCAATCACTTTGGCTATTTGGAGCTTAAAATAGATTCATTAGGAAAGCTCCTGGGAATAATATTCTCTGAGTTCTTCCACTTTCAAACATGTTTGTTTGTTTTCACATACTTCATAACTAAAGATAAGATTGACTAGATGCAGAGCCTTTAGTCACATTTTATTTCCTATACCAAATTAGATGTGTCAATTCACTGCTTTCTGGAATAGAGAGGTACTCTTAGAGCCTGACACCAATCTGGACTTAGTCATTATTGCTTGGATAGCCAATTGATTTTTATTTTTGGAAAGTGGGTAATCTTTATATTTTTCAATTAGAAGATTATTTTTGAGCAGTTTTAGGTTTATAAGAAAATTGAAAGGAAAGAACAATTTCCATCTCCCCACTCACTCTTCCCCTTCTCCTGTTTTCCACGATTATTAACATCTTGCACTAGTGTGTGCCATTTACTATAATTGGTGAGTGAATATTGATGGATTATTATTATGTTAATGTCCATAGCTTACATGAGGCTTACTTTTTGTATGGTACATTCTCTGGGTATTGACATATGTATAACAGGTATCCATCATTATGGTATCACACAGAATAGTTTTACTGCCCTAAAACTTCTCTTTTATTGTGTCTGTTCAATATTCCCTTCTCTCCCACTACTGATGTTTTTACTGTCTCCATAGTTTCGCCTGTATGTAGTTGTTTTGGAATGGCTTCTTTCACTTAGTAATATGTCTTTAATATTCCCCTATGTATTTGCATGGCTTGATAACTCACATATCTTTTTACCACTGAATAATATTCCATTGTCTGAATGTACCACAGTTTATCAATTCACCGATCCAAGGACATCTTGGTTGCTTCCAAATTTTTGGCAATTATGAATAAAGCTACTATAAACATTCGTGTGCAGGTGTATGCATGGATATAAATTTTCAACTCTTTTGGGTAAATACCAAGAAGTGAGATTACTGGATCACATGATATGAGGATGTTTTGTTTTGTAAGAAAGCACCAAACTGTCTTCCAAAGTGGCTGTGACATTTTGCATTCCCACCAACAATGAATCAGAGTTCCTGTTGCCCCACATCCTTGTTAGCATTTGGTGTTGTTAGTGTTTTGGATTTTAGCCATGCTAATAGTTGTGTAGTGGTATCACACTGTTGTTTTAATTTTCACTTCCCTAATGACACATGATATTGAATACCTTTAAATAGGCTTGTTTTCCATCTGTATGTCTTCTTTGAAAAAGTATCTGTTTAGATCTTTTGCCCATTTTTAAATTTTTTAATTGGGCTGTTTGTTTTCTTATTGTTAACTTTTTAAGAGTTACTTGTATACTTGGATACAAGTCCTTTAACAGATATGTGTTCTGCAAAGATTTTCTCTGAGTCTGTGGGTTGTTTTTTCATTCTCTTAGCAGTGTCTTTTGCAGAGCAGGAGTTTTTGCTTTTAAAGAAATTTAATCTTTCATTTTTTTTTCTTTTTGTGCTTTTTGCTTTATGTATTGAAAAGTCATCCTCAAATCCAAGCTCATCTAGATTTTCTCCTACAGCATCTCCCAGGAGTTTTATATGTTTGCATTTCATATTTAGGTCTGTGATCTATTTTGAGTTTTTTGAGTTCATTTTTGTGAAAGGTGTAAAGTCTATGCCCAGATTTTTTTTTTTTTTTTTGCATGTGCATGTCTAGTTATCCAGCACCACTTGTTGAAAAGGCACTGTTTTTTCCATTGAACTGCCTTTGCTCCTTCATCAAGGATCAGTTGACTATATTTGTGTGGGTCTATTTTTGGACACTATTCTGTTCCATAGATCCACTTGTCTATTGTTTCACCAATACCACAGTGTCTTGACTACTATAGCTTTATAATATCAGTCCTCCGATTTTATTCTTCTCCCTGAATATTGAATTAACTATTGTGGGTCTTTTGCCTCTCCATGTAAACTTTAAAAGCACTTTGTTGACATTCACAAAATAACTTGCTGGGATTTTATTTGGAATTGTGTTAAATTTGTAGACTAATTTGGGAAAAACTGACATCTTGACAATATTGAGTCTTCCTATACATGTAAATGGAATGTGTTTCCATTTATTTGTATCTAAAATTGATTTTTCTAAAAAAAATCTAATAGTTTTACTAAAATACATTTCAGAATTATCTTAGGCATATGATCTGTCTTTTAACTATTTAGTTATTTTTATTATTTTATGAATATTGTATTGAATAATAGTTTTTAGTATGAGGTCATTCCATTGTTTTGTTTTATCTTTTTGGACTGTTAGTTAATGTATGTTGGCCCTTTTTTCTACCTTCTATATTTATTACTTTGTCTCGGATTCACTTGTATTTTTCCCTTCATTTATTTTTAAATTTCAAAAATGATTATTTCTATCTTATATAACTACAATATCCATTATATTTTCTCTTGTGCTTTTTCTAATTTTTGCCTTGATTTCTCAATTTTTTTTCTTTTTAATGTTTTTCTGAGTTTTGTATCCCCTCTTCTCAACTCATTCTTTAGATCAACTTCCTCATTTTGAGTTTTTAAAAATATCTGATTTACATTATTCTTTTGTAGTTTCTATTTTTAATGCATTTAACTCATTTTGAAATTTAGGTCATAATTTTATTTTGTGGTTTCATCTTTTTAAAGTGTTTCATTCTCTATATATACTTTATTTTGCTTAATATCTGTATATAGAATTTGACTGCAGTCACTTTTGTTATGGGTTTTAATGAAATAAATTTTTCTGTACCATTAGAAGGGAGGACAGGGGCAAGATAACTTTTCCATTTCTAGTGCTCTAGAGCTCTCTTGTATTGTTTTCATTAAGTGATCAAAAAAGGGGAAAAAATACTTGTTACTTTCTGAGATCTGCCTTATCTGCTTCTTCCCTCACTTTTATCTGTATCTTCTGTTCTTTTTGTCCTGGATATTTTACATATCATTTTTCCTTTAAATTAGGCTTTATTCTGGAAGAAAGATTACTAGTTTCTAAAAATACCTGGAACTCAGACTGCTTTCAGAATTTACTAGGATTCCCTTGCATTTTATTTGCCAACTGGGTTCTCCAGAAACCCCTCTTATTTTCAGCTCCTGTTCTCAGAGATGTCTGCTCACTAGAAGAGGGCTTCTCTTCTCTTGTCCATCAGATATGTCTTTGCATTTTCCTGCTTCCTAGTACACGTAGACTCACAACACATGGGTCTTTTAGCTGCCTTGCTTTGCTCTTACCTACCCATATGTTGCCACCAAATTTTATTTTAGACATCATCTTTGGGTTTTTAATATTGATATCCTACTTGCTTTGCTTATTTTTATTGGAGGATTAAGGGGTTTCAGAAACTATGCCACTCTTGCCACCATTTCCCCAGAATTCATTCATAGACTATGGAATATTCTCTTAATGCTATGTGGCTCAAACTGTATCACTCCCTCACTACATTGCACTCTTTTCTCAGTATATGGCATTTATTCATTCACTGTTTCAACAAATATTTATTGGGTACCAGGCATTTTGGGGACACAGGAGATTTAGTAGAGAGCAAAACTCATAAATCTTACATTGTAATTGTGGGAGATAAAAAAACAAGAAAATAAACAAACCTCTGCATAATATGTCAGAGAACAATAAGTGTTATGAAGAAAAAGAAATAAAATTGGATATGCAGAATTAAAAGCACAGGGAGAAAGAAAACTCTTTATTTTAAGTAGGGAGGCAGAACAGATCTCCAGGAGAGTTTTACATTTAAACAGAGACTTGAAAAACGTGAGAGAATGAGATTTGTTGTTCCCCGGATGCACAGTAAATGAAAATTTCAAACAGAGGAAATAGTAATCCAAAATTCCCTGAGGCTAGTGCATTCCTGAAGAACAGTAAAACAGTGAAATATCCAGTATGCATGAAGAGGAGTATGTGAGGGTTGAGTGTAGGAAAAAAGTCATAGATGTCAACGTGCAAATCCCACAGAGTCTCACAGGCCCTTACAAGGATTTTGGATTCTATTTTGAGTGATATGGGAAGCTATTATAGAGTTTTGTGCAGATTAATACCATGATTTGGTTGATATATTTAAAAAAAAAAGGATTATCAGTTTTAGGGAGAATACACTTAGGAAAGCAAAGGCAGAAGCAATGTAAAGCAGAGACTAGTTATAAATCCATAGCAATATTCTAGGAGAGGGGTTATAAAGCTTGACTGAGGGTGGAATGGGAACTAGAAAAGATGGTAACAAGTGATGAGAATCTAGATATATTTGAAGGTAACAAGTTTAAGATGGTGACCTTGATCTGAGAAACCATCGCTGAGTGTTGTGTCTTTATATGCAAATCCCATGTGGAAATCTTCAAGCGGTCCATATGAATGCCAGACACATAATTCCCAGTCCTTGTTTTGATGTCCATTTGAAGTACTCCAAAATAAGAAAGAATAATAATTGTTACCTTTACCTTTCATTGTTCAGAATAAGTTTAAAAGATAAATGAATAACTATCCCAGAAACTCTTCTCATATTCTTTTTTTTCTTTTTTCTCAAATGTTATCATATCTACAATGCTCAGAAGCCTCTCATTTTCCAACTCTCAAAAAGTTTTTTCTCCATTCCCAACTCAAGCAGGTTCTCTCTTTTTCTTTTACATCTCCCCTGTCAACTCTTTGTTACAAAATAGATATAGCTTCTTTCTTCAAGTGCTTTCCCTTTCTCTCTAGTCTTTTTCCCTTATGGACTTCTCTATCTGCTGATTTTGCTTTTCTGCAGCAGAAAAGAGAATGCACACTCAGGCAGCATTCACATTTGGAGGTAGGGGAGAGGGGAAGAGGTGCACAGAGGAAAATGATAGGAAGCAAATGATCAAAACCCTGCTTTTCTTTATCTGGTGGCTGGAGATACAGTAGGAGCATTACATATTAATCATATCCCTTTTTCCTTTCCTTTTTCATGTATTCCATCATAGTCTTTCTATGTGGCATGATGGAATGATTTGTGGCAGTCTAACAACTTAAGAAATCAAAAGCCACTTTTGTTCCCTCAAAACCACCCCATATATGGACTTCTGGGGAAAAAATGACATTCTGAAATGCTAGACCAAAGACACTGTATGAAATGCGAGTTTAAAAACATTAGGGAATATATGTAACTCTAATGTAATGACATCCTTGTTGTCCTGTCATTCTGCTCCTACCAGCCTTATATTAAATGTCTTTTCAACAAGCTCCAAGATGGGGGGACAAATAGTTTTAGCATAAGAACAAGAGGGAGTAGGGTTGCATCTTTGCCCTGTAGACCCTCTCAGGACAAATTTTAGGGAGGACAAATATTTTAAGAAACATGAGATGACTGTTTTTGAAAGCAGGGGTCTTCAATAGAGGATTTTACTTTTCTCTGGCAAAATTTTGAAAGCATGGAGCAATGTGAAGTATTTCATAATAAGACCTGAGAAAAATGTAGCAGTGTTTTCCTACAGAGGAGATGGTGGGAACAGCTTTATGAACAGTCTGCAGAAAGGGAAGAAGAAGCCAGTGTCCCAACAAGAGGCCTGGTGGAGGAGAAAAGTGAAATTCACTATGAAGGGGATGTGGCTTGTATTGTGGATTGATGTCAATTTAGAACTTCTCTGAAAGTAGATGGCCCAGGAATCACACATGTCACTTTCGCTCCTGAAGCCAAAGCTTATTCCAATGCCTGTCTACCTTTATGCAATCTCAGCTACAAAGAGGCTATGAAATGAAATTTCTAGATGGACAGTTGACATACCAAGTAAACTCCTGAGTCCTATTTCTTAAGGGATAAGAGGACAGTAGATACTAATGGGAATTTTAGCCACGTTCCCCCATAGACAGGATTAGGCAGAGAGAACCTGGTATATCTGGACTGCACTTATTTATATGGTTTAACTCAGATCAAGTTGTTAACTCAGAATCACAAGTTATGTTTAGTTTAAGAAGAAATTAAATAACTTTTTTTTTTTTTTTTTGCAGTACGCGGGGCTCTCACTGTTGTGGCCTCTCCCTTTGCGGGGCACAGGCTCCAGACGCGCAGGCTCAGCGGCCATGGCTCACGGGCCCAGCCGCTCCGCGGCATGTGAGATCTTCCCGGACCGGGGAACGAACCCGTGTCCCCTGCATCGGCAGGCGGACTCTCAACCACTGCGCCACCAGGGAAGCCCTAAAAAACATTTTTGCACACCTAGGTAATATTTGTGAGATACAGTCCTAGATACTGCTTTAAGAGGATATATAATCTTGTCCAGGGGTGTGACAGGTTAACACTGGTGCATCTCTGAAGTTTCTCTTTCGGGGAGGGAAAGATAAATTTCTTTTATTTTTATAGAATTCCTGAGGTCACCTAAACAGGTATCCAGCTACAGTTCTTACAGAGTCATAGAAGGCCACTGGAAAGAATCTGAACGTGTCCACAAATGAGGTCCAAAAATATAATGGCATTGCCAATGGACTGGGGAAGGGGAAGGGGTTAAGTGGAATAGAAGAAGAGAAGCCTTGGAGCCTTCCAAGGATAATATCAGTACTAGTCTTGTAGCTTAGCTAGGCAAAGCCATACCCTCTGAGTGTTGAAAAGGACGATTGTTTCAAATGTAGAGTCTGTACTTGAACCTGATCAAACCCAAGTCCTGGAGCTCCATGAAAAAAAAAAAAAAAAAAAAAACCTCTACTACCCAACAGCTCAGGATGCTCTGTTTAATTTTCATTGCTCCTTTTCAGACTGAAAAATCCTCTGTGAAAGGGTTGGATCCTTACAGAGGAATATCTGTTCTTCCTAGTCAGAGAGAGAGGTGAGTATAGGGTGTAAAGAGACAGATCATATGAGAGGTTCCCACGACTGGTAGTAGAAAGCAAATGTCCTGGACCATCAGAAAGCAAAGGTGAGTCACTTGTTTTATGTGAGAATTACTGACTGCATTATAAGCCCAGTGGTACAGAGCTGTCTGTAGAAACAAAGGCAAGAGAAGAAGCTGGACCCTCCAAACTATCATCCACTTTAGATTGGATTAATGTCTTATGACTTGATAGAGGTTTCTTTAAAAAGATCTGAGCTGGGGAATTTAGTCCTCATGTAATTACTCTGCCTCTAAATTTGCCAGGGTTTCAAGTTCTGTCCAGAATGCCTATCATGCTGCCATCTCTGGAGGGTTGTGTCCAGTTACACAGTCAAGTCCACATTCATCTCACAGGAATCAGGGAGGAGCTATGAGCATACGCAGCTACATTTTTTTGATTGTGGAAAATGAGGGAAGGATATGCAGGCACAACTAGAAATCTCCTCTGTAAACGTAAATATCCAGCAATAAAAAAGAGAAAAATAAATTAACATCCATTCAGTAGAATAAAATAGTCTGTACCCATCTATAAAAGAATAATACCATGACAAAAATTTAAATTTTATGGTTAATGTAATAAATATAAGATAAAATAGCATTATTCAAAATAAAAACTCAACTAGAATGCTGGAGAGAGAGGGGAGGGGAAGGCAGAGAAAGAAAGAGAGAGAGGGAGAGAGAGAAAGAGAAATGTAATTGGTTGTTAAAACTGGATAGTGGATTTCTAGATGTACATAATGCTAAATCCTTCTTTTTTGTGTGAGAATAAAAATGTTTCTTTTATACTGAAGATGATCAATGAATGTTTCTTTAAATCTTCTGCCCTCTGCCTTTCCTCCATATATTTGTTCAACAGATAACGTTTTTAAATGGAAATGCAAGCTTATTTTAGCATGTCTTTATCATCCTATTTTTTCATTCTTTGCCTCAGAAGTAGTAAAACGTGAATAATACATGTCAATTTTAGGGGCAATTTTTACATATAGAATAGCTTCCCTGCCTGATAACTTGACATCTATAATTTTGGACATTATAGCAATTATATGACACTTTAAAAAATCTCACTAAAATGTACATATCCTATGTGCTGGCCAAAAATAAATAAATAAAATGAGAAAGGGAAATGGGAGAGATGCATGAAGATCAAAGTGAAATAAATATATCTAAATTAGAGAGACCTTAATTCAATTTTTACAGCTCTGACTACATTGGCAGAAACTGAATGATTTATATGTTCAGGATACATTGATATATTTGCAGACTTCAAATGCTATTTGTTTTGAACTCACACACATAGTGACCTTACACTATTTTTTCCCCTCTGATTAGGAAGGACATGGTTATCTCACTAATAGAAATATGGTCTGTGAGAGTACCCCAAGTAATAGATAATTCCCATGCTGCCTAAGTGCTTAAGTGAATTTGAAGCATGTGTTCATCTTGAAAGCCATTTGGATAGAGCAACCAACCACACACAATTGCTAGGAAATTACACAAGGGAAAATGCAGAAAATGAAATTGTTGGCAAAGATAATTACCATGAGTGCAGAGTCTGAGAGCAGAAGGTGTTATGGAATACCACACTGTCTATTGTGAGCCAGTAAAGAAAAGATGGTTTACATTTGGAACAAAGTGACAATAGTATAAGACCTCTTAGTGTATTGGGTAATAAAAGTGTAAAGGCTTTTTTTTTATTATTAAGGTCACCAAAAAGTTATAACCTGAGAGAACTGGCTCAGTGGGCAGAGTTGTAAGTGTTTTAAGGGTGATAATCCTGTGGTTTAGAATGGCATCTTTGGGTCTGGATAATACTATTGTGCCTTCTCTGGATGTTCCCTTCGTTAGTGTGAGAAAGGAGCAGTGGAGAAGATAAAATAGAAGCATCACGAATATCGAACACCAATAAAAATATAGATGAGATTATAAATTTGAAAACAGTACCAGAATTATCACTATGTTGGAAGATGAAGAAGTAAAATACGGAATGCTGAAAGTAGAGGTAGTTATGAGTATTATATTCAGAATGTATCCACTCTGAGAATTCCAGTTAAAAATAATCTAGCAGGAACATTCAAAAACAAAGTCCAAAGACTTGAAAACATGATTTTTGGAAATTTTTATTGATAAAAGATATTTGGCTTTTACCAAAAATAATTTAAAACTCTACATCCAGTTCACGTCAACTTTCTGAAGTAAAACACTAGTAGTTTGGTCGACAGTGGAAAGCAATGAGATAGAGAGACCACAATATCCCAGCATTAAGAAAAAGAGAGGAATATTAAAGGGTAGCATTGGGTTAGCATGATTCATAAGGAAATAATCTGATAAATAACTTAGTTTGAAAAGATAAAAGTAAGACATTAACCCCTCACTCTATTTTGAAATTCTATAATCCACAATTAATTGTAAAATGGACTTTTTTAAATCTCATGTAAATTGATTTACATGTTGAAAAGTGGAACAGAATCATCATATGACTTTCTGGCATGATAGGGGATGTTGTGATGTGATATTATTTTTTTACTTCCCTTAAGGCCCTAGTATTGAGCTACAATGGTGTAAGCTAATGTTCATTTTCCATTTGACATATAGTCCAATCCTCTAGTCAAAAACCAAGAGCATGTCTATCATAATTCTCATATCCATCAGTAGATTTGTTTTTTTTCCCCCATCATTATCTTTGATTGATTTCCCATTAAAGTAGAGGCATTTGAGTGTAAATTTTAGAAATGGATTTTGGATTCAGGTTCAGAAAAGCTGATGAGTATATCTTTCTTCACTACCAAAATCCAATTAAGATGAAAGAACTATAAGAATAAGAGATAATCCATAACTACTAGGAAACATCTATGGCTATCATTAATGGACATGAAACAAGAAGATGTCTAAAATATAGAAAAAATAAATTTGATTGCTGACAAATATATGTGTATGTATACAGGAAAACCCTTAAGTCAGATACAGCATGACCTAGGATAAAGTATCCCATGGGCCAGGTAGAGGGATTGTGACACAAGATTTCAGAATGGCTATTCCAGAGTCCAATTTCAAGAATCCAAGCACCAGTGTCTGTCCTAAGTAAAGCCATAAACAGGTTTATAATTGATGCACATCACCTGCTACTTACAACATAGAAATTGAGTCCAGACGGAGAAATAGAAGGCACCAGGTAATTTCCTGCCAGAGTAAGCAAGGAGCATCTTTGCACTGAGAGCCAGATCCCTGCCAACTCTCAGATTAATCATCATGAAGGTGGAGTAAAGTGATTTGCCTAGAAATCAATTTTAAAAAAGGGAAAGCAAGCAAATTCAAAAAGAAAACACATAAGAAAAAAGGGAGAGTGAGAGGACAAGAGAGAGGGAGAGAGGCTAGAGGATGTATCCAGAAGTTGCAATATTTGTTTAAAATTAATTCCAGAAAGGGAGAACAAAGAGGGAAGACAGAAAACAATAATCAAATAACTATATAAAAATTCTCTAGTGTAAAAGTGACTCATGCTTCAGATTGAAAGTACTTACAAAATGTCTTCCAAGCATCTTAAGCTTTCCCAGAAAGATTTTTCAGTGTCTGGAGAATTTGTGATGGATTATCTAGTTTTGTCCTGGGGGACCTCTTGCTGCCTGAGTTGGGATATGGACCTGAGCTGGAGCAGATGTTACACAGGCAACATTTTCACTCCCCACTTCTTGCTCACTCCCAGTCTGGAGAGTCTTTGATGCTGGTTCACCATCAAGGAAAAGCTTCTTCCTCTTTCGTGTTTTCCAGCATCTGTGCCCAACTTGTTACCTAACCAAATTCGGGTCCCCTGGCCCATGTTCAGTAAAGCCAATCTACTGACTTTGGGTTGTGATGAAGGAAAGTGCAACGTTTATTGCAGGTGCCAAACAAGGAGTCCAGGCAGTTATTGCTCAGAAGACCTGAACTTCCTGATGGCTTTCAGGGAAAAGTTTTTAAAAACAGGGTGAGAGAGGGGGGTTGTTGGGTGTGTGATCAGCTTGTGGACTTTATTCTGATTGGTTGGTGGTGAGGTAGGTAATCAGGAGTCAACATCATCAACCTTCTGGTTCCAACTGGTCTAGGTACTACTTGCTTGTGAGCCACATACAGTTAACTTCTTCCACCTGGTAGGGGTTTCAGCATCTGTAAAACAGTTCAAAGGATTTGGCTCAGAATATCATCTATAGACCTTGAGGAGGAACTAAAGGTCCTTGATTATTATTTTGTCTTGCTTGACTCTTTTCCTTTGCTTCTGCATTTTCTCACTCCTCTGATTAAATGTATTCTTTGGAACTCAGGGAGGGTCTAGGAGGCTACAGTTTTTCTACAAATAAGAGTCAGGCATAGGATGTGTGGGTCTGTCCTGGGAAGTCCCCATAGGGTTCTGCTTTGTTGCAAACTGAATATAGTTGGTCCTGCAGTACCACCTGAACTGCTCTCTGTCACCTGCTGCTGTCTTCTGTCATTCTGACTATGCTCCTCTATTTATGCCCTTTGATGTTTCTACTGTGTTTATTCTATTGCCTTTCTGGAAGGAGAGAAAAACACCAAATTGTGGTGCATTCTATGTGTAAGACTAAGCCTACTTGATAAAGCCAAATCATGACAATTTACAATTTACTGTTAGAAACTGAAGGTAGTGAATCTGAGGTCACTGTGTCTATTTCTCAACAACTCAGCAGTTACAGGATATGTTTGGAAAAATACAAACTTTGGGGAAAATCTCCTCAATTATATCTGAAAAAAATCCCTCAAATAAACAATTACAAATTATATAACCCTGATGATTGTGTTCCCAATCAGATTTACAAAGATGGAAAGGAGAGAAATTATATAGAAGTAAAGAAATAAAGAACTTCTGCAGTATACCCTGTCATCATGTACTACATTAACAGGAAATATATTAGAAGTGTATGAACTGTGTTATTGTTTGATTTACATTCTCCATTTTAGCTCTTTTTCCAAAAGCATAGCTAACAATTTCAAAGATAGCTTATGTGCTGGAATATAAAATACATTTGAGAATCTAGCTTCATTTACTGAGACTTATACTGACAATGTAATTAATAAAACATTAAATAAAGTAGTTGATAAAAGGGTTGAATAAAACAGGACAAAAATTCGTTTCTAAATCTCTGAGTTATGACAACTGTAAATTGCCCACATGTATTGAATAACTGTGTAATTTGTCCAACTTGCATTTTCATTGTACTTCCAATAATATTATAGAATTTCTTATTGAATGCTTTGATGAACTTAAAGGCAGCATGCTGAGCTGAAATGAAATATGGAATCAGACAAATTTGTGCTACAGCACTTACTATCAATATGAATTTTAGTACAATATTATTTTTTCCAAAAAATACATTTCTTGTCTAAAAATGGGAATTGAGTCTGAACCGGGCTTGTGACTTGCTGTAGCCAATAGAAATGGGTAGAAGGGACTCTGGGCTAGATCTGATCTTAGCCTTCAGAAGACCTGGTATCTTCTATTTCACAGTGAGAGTATCTGATTTTCCAACTGTAACATCTTGCATTTCTCTTTAGCCCCCTAGTCTTGGGTGTAAACCCTTTTTGATCAGACCAAAAAATACTTTAAACAGTTCTATCCTGATCTTTATAGGAAACACTGTCCACTTTCCCAAGAGGTTCTCTCTCTGATGTTACATATCAAATCTGGAATATCAAATCCTGTTCCATGAAACACACAAACCTTTAGCCACATGTTCCCTATAACCCTTTCCAGAAAAAAGAAAGCTCTATCTATATCTCTAGCCATCTGATTTATGAGAATAATAATCTTGAAAAATATATAATATCCCTCACCCCAAATCATTGAGGAGAATAAAACATATTTATTAATATTTCTCTTCCTGACTCATATCAAAATTCTTATGATGTCTTGTGCACATGCTGCAGAACCTTCCCATTACTCATGTCAAGCCACCTTAATCTTGTCACCATGCTCCTCAGCAGTTATTATTAAACCCTCCTCTCAAAAGCACAGGGGTAGGGAGGTGGCAAAAAGAGGTGGATTTGCTCTCTCTAGGCACATTTTCCAAAACTGGTAGCTTTACAATAAACATTGAAGGTATTTTCTGGACAAAAAGAATTGTTGAGAGTGTGACAAAACATTCAAGGAAGACTTCTGAAAGAAATGCCTATTCATTAAGTGAAGGAAACATTACCAGTCAAACCTTGAGATTCATAAAAATGTCAGAGGTGCCTCTTTTTCCTTGTAAACTTTCCTGCTGGTGCACACTCATGCCATACACTCCCACCTCGATGTGAGAGCCTGCCTCTAATTCCTCTTGTTGTTTGGGTTTCTTTGGATTGTTTTGTTTTATTATGTTTTGTTGAGTATAGATTTTTTACTGGAATGTCCTCGTCCAAGTATGCATCCCCATCTAGACTATGTTCTTACTAACAGTCGTACCTCTACATAAAACTTACTGTCCTGGGAAAATCTTTGTGCAATTTGTACGGTTTCCAATGTGTGCAGATTCTGTTCTTTTTTTTTTTTTTAAACTCTTTATTGGAATATAATTGCTGTACAATGGTGTATTAGTTTCTACTTTATAACAAAGTGAATCAGTTATACATATACATATGTCCCCATATCTCTTCCCTCTTGCATCTCCCTCCCTCCCACCCTCCCTAACCCACCCCTCTAGGTGGTCACAAAGCACTGAGCTGATCTCCCTGTGCTATGCAGCTGCTTCCCACTAGCTATCTATTTTACGTTTGGTAGTGTATATATGTCCATGCCACTCTCTCACTTTGTCCCAGCTTACCCTCCCCCCTCCCCGTATCCTCAAGTCCATTCTCTAGTAGGTCTGTGTCATTATTCCCATCTTGCCCCTAGGTTCTTCATTACCAATTTTTTTGTTTTTTTAGATTCCACATATATGTGTTATCATATGGTATTTGTTTTTCTCTTTCTGACTTACTTCACTCTGTATGACAGACTCTAGGTCTATCCACCTCACTACAAATAACTCAGTTTCATTTCTTTTTATGGCTGAGTAATATTCCATTGTATATGTGCCACATCTTCTTTATCCGTCTGTCTGTTGATGGACACCTAGGTTGCTTCCATGACCTGGCTATTGTAAATAGAGCTGCAATGAACATTTTGGTGCATGACTCTTTTTGAATTATGGTTTTCTCAGGGTATATGCCCAGTAGTGGGATTGCTGGGTCATATGGTAGTTCTATTTGTAGTTTTTTAAGGAACCATCATACTGTTCTCCATAGTGGCTGTATCAATTTACATTCCCACCAACAGTGCAAGAGTGTTCCCTTTTCTCCACACCTTCTCCAGTAGATTCTGTTCTTTTGACTTTATTTCTTTTCTGTCCTTTCCTTGTAAACAACATCTCAAACTACTTTTGACTACCTATACCTCCAAAGGATTTGTTCTTTTTCCCCCCTCTCTCTTAGGCACTGTAGAGCTGAAAGGAAACCTAGAAATCATCCAAACTTTCTCATTTTAAAGAAACTGAAGAGTAGGAAGGTTAAATGAATTGCCAAAAGTAACCCAGGGGGTTAGTAGAAATTGAATGAGAGCCCACATGTGATGTTGACTCAGGGCTCAGCATTCTTTAACTATTAAATAATGCTTTATGGATTATTTTACCAAAACACTCTACAAACATTTTACTTTCTAATTCACAGAGAATAAAGAAGTGATTGTAAAAGCTTCTCATCTTAGAGTGGCTCAAAATTACTGGCTAGTTTGGAAAACAAAATGACAACAACAAATGATAATAATCTCATGGACAGAAGAAAATTTGCTCATAGTATATTTCTTCAACCTAGAGAAAAACTGTAATAACTGTAGACTTCCTCCTAAACCACTAATGTGGAACATTACGTGGGCCTGTACCTGCTCAACGGACCCTTTTGAACCCCCCTTGGGGGGGTGTTCTTGGAGAACCTGCTTACAATCATTGTCTCTCTCTCTGTGTTCATCTCTATTCATTTTCTAAGAGCATCAGTAATTACCAATAATTAGTACCTACCTGGTAGCACTTTCAGCCTCCTTCAGCAAATATTACAACTTCTGAGTCAAATGTTCAAATAACTCACTCTTTCCTTTCACAGTTGGCAACTTGCTTCCAGTCTCTGCACTCAGTTTGGGAGAAATCCATTGCTTCTCAATGGCAATTGTATCCCTTGCCTTCTACTCTTCTATTTGTCATGGATTTATCCCTTCTGGGGAAATTTGTATGATTTTCATGTAGTATAGGGTCATGGGGCAGTGGTTTGCAGAAACTTCCCTATTTTCATGGCAAACATTTTGTTCATTCATTCACTCAGCACATAGTTGTTGAGTACATATTGCCATGGCCTATCAACGATGCTGGTGAAAAGAAAAATATTCAGCAAGATTGACAATACCCCTGACTTTCGGTAGCTTTCAATATCTCACAGAGATAAATGTTCTAGAGTTCCATAATAATATAATAGGAGAAATAAAAAGTAATAAAAGGAAATAGAGTGGTGGCAATTTCCCATGTTCCAGAAAAGTCTACCTGGGTGGTGTAGCTTCTAAGCCAAGACTTAGGATGGAGCTAGCCAACAGAAGCAGCTATATAATTTGTGAGTCCCAGTGTAAAATGAAAATGTGGATCCCCTTATTCAAAAATCATTGTGGATTTCAAGAAAGCAACAGCAGAGCATTGAACCAATTACGTGGTCATGTGTGACTCATGAACCTGGCCCTACTAGCCAGAGAAGACTAGGGTTAGAAAGACTATCAGGAGGAGAGAACTTCACCAGGCCATGTGTGAAAGCCTGGTGGTCAGAGAGAGGATACTGGATGTGAAGAACAAAGGCTGCATGGTTGTAGAAAGAAATTTATAGGTGAGGCAATATAAGTACCTTGATGTCTTCCCTCCACCAATCTTAGTAAATTTCTAGTTCACTGTGTCCCAGGTACTGTTCTAATTGTTTCCTGTGAACTGAACCATGTAATTGTCACAATGACTCTATAAGAGAGACCCTCCCATTGCTCCCATTTTACAGATGAAGACCCTGAAGCAGAGAAGTTGAGTTACATTGGCAAATTCATGTTATAGAACTAAGGGCTGGTGTTGGGCTTCAAACCAAGATAATGCAGTTACCAGTCTAGATATACTTAGTAAATATACTCCTTCCCTGCAGTCACACTGCAGGGAAGGAGTATATTTATAAACTGTATAAATCTGCTTTCAGTTCTTATAATATGCTGACTTCCCCTTTACCTACATGAACACTTCTCTATAAAATCTTAGAATGTTTTTTCTCCTATAGATTAATCTCCTCTGAACTCTGATTCCTCTCTCATGGGACTTGTCTTTCTTTTCTTTTTATTACTTATTTTTTTATGTCTTGCCCCCTCCATCTTCTCCCTCTGCCTCTCAGAGGCTCACTCTGGAGGTCGCCACCTTTCCTTTTCTTTGTTTTTACATTGTATCCTGCCTTCCCGCATACTTTCTGAAGGTGAGGGCCTTGCATACAATCTCCCCCTGCACTGCTCAAGGTGACCCCATCTCAACCATTTTCCCCAGTCCCAAGGTTTGGCTCACTCCCTCCAGACCTCAGGGAAAACCCATGGGAAAAAGTTGGTGGGTGGGTGCCCTTGCTTTGTAGCTTGGTACTTTGGAATTCTGACCTGACACACTAGCTATTCATTGTTCTGTAAACATTTGTCTAGTTTCCCCTAGTCTCCATCTGGGAAAGATTCCTCCTCCTCCTTCAATCCTGCCTGGGATGAAAGCAGTGGTGGTAAGTGTCTCCTTCTTTCCTGGAGTTTGCTTCATTTTGATTTCTTTGGGTTCTCCGATCTCTGTTAAGTTTAAAAATCTATGATTTGTCACTTATCTGGATTGTTTTGGTTGTTTGGGTGGAAGTAATTGGCTCTTGCAACTTTCTACCTATGAACCAGCAGAGGAAAGCCACAGGTTTATATCCTAAAGAAATGTTTTAAAGTGCCTAGAGGCAGCTCATATAGGAAAAAAAAAAAAAGAATTTGGAGTTTTGACCTAGATTTACATTTTATCTATACCATTTGGCAGCTACAAAGGTCAATGGATTAATCTTTATGAATTTTATTTTCTTCCTATGTGAAAAGGTTGCAAAAACATTTATGTTATAGGCTTGTTATAACAACTAAACTAGGGTATTTCACATGTGGTATACATTCAAATAACTCTAATCCCTGTCTTAGTCTGCTCAGGCTGCTATAAAAAAATGCCATAGCCTGGGTGGCTTAAACAACAGACATTTAGTCATCATAGTTCTGAAGGCTGGGAATTCCAAGATCAAGGTGCCAAACAACTTGGTTCCCAGTAAGGGCTCTCTTCTTGGCTTGCAGATGGTGATCTTCTTGCTACATCCACACATTTGAGGGGCTGGCAGGCAGAGAGACAGAGAAAGAGACAGAGAGAAGTAGAAGACATATCACTCTTTGTGATCTAGTCTCCAAAGTCATAAAGCATCATTTCACCTCACACTATCAGTCAAGGCACTTGCAAAGGTCAACGGGAGGCAACATAAATCTTACTCTTTGGTGGAGGAGGGAATACGTCCCATTTTAAGGAGAGCCAGTGGGATGAGATATCCATTTGTGAGGCCATCTGTGAAAGAAATACTAATTGTGTTCTCTACAAAATAACCTGGCTGTCAAATGATCTAGTTGATCTTTATCACTTTTTAAAATTTCCATGTATGCTGTGATCTGAACAGAGTAGAACTCAGCCATTACCTCTTAGGTTTTATTCTTAATGGGTACAGAATAATATCTTTTTTTTTCCTAGCCACTTCACAGCTTGGAGGGTAATCATACAGTAAATGCAGAAGGCAGTTCATCATAGGCTGATACTAGGCCATCTCTCACCATCTCTATTCCTACATGAAAGCAATTGATTTCTAGAATCAAGAGCATTGCTTGAATCTTGTCTTTGGTCATTAAATTTATTCCATTTCTTTAGATCCTGAAGTTCCATTCAATCTTATTCTTATACGTAAAAATAATGCTACATAACTCAAATATGAGAAACATTTTTTAAAATCTTCTTTTACAAAAACATTAAGGAAACAAAGGTCAAAGCTCTCACTTGACACAAAGCCTTGGAAGAGATCTCTCTGGAGGTTACTTTAATCTCTTCATTGATCAAAGAGTAAAACATTAAACCAGCAGTGACTAATCCACCTAATTTTCTTTAAAAATAACCCATTTTCTTAATTTTAACCAGGGTATTATGAAAAACCATTTTAAATACTTTTCTGTCATCTGTGTAGACTGTGCTTACAGTGTGTTCATTGCTTACTAACATCGCAATCACATAAACCAAGAAACCATTTTATGTTTTCTTATTAAGTTTATAATGAGTCTGATGAAAACCAATTAGTTATATTTTTCAGCAAACAGACCATATATAAAATTGTTTTCCCTAGTATTTTGCTGGGTTAACTTCATCATTTGTGTAATCACTGTTTTTGCCTATATGGGTGAGAAATGGCATCGGTCAACTATAAACCTCCAGAACATCACCTATCTCCAAACACTGCTGACCAAAAGAGGTCTGAAATTTTCACTTTAGTTCACTGTTGCAACTTATTTACAGAACTAAACTTGGATTAAGTTTTAATAGCCATATTTTCTTTTACAAGTTCATTCACCAATTTCCATTGTATTCATTCAACAAATATTTATGATTATTCCATTTTCCTCACTAATGGATGGTCTCTTGAGCATCTTAGCAGCCCGGCTGGAATGAGAAAGCTATGGGCTAGAAAAATCCCAGAGATTTTTTTTTTCCTTTTAATTTCCCCCATTGGCACACTGCTGATGTGTGTGTGTGTATGTGTGTGTGTGTAACGAATTAGTTGCCAACTTTTAAAATTTGAGAAAATTGGATCCACATAGGAAAATGCTACAACTAGCTGGAACAGAGTCAACTGAATTATATGGTATTCTAAATATCTACTTAACACTTAAAGAAGCCAAGATTCAGAAAAGTCAAGAAACTTATGTGTGGTTAAAGAGGAAGAAACAAACAAACAAACAAAAGTCCTTACTGCTGGAGTCAGTATTCCAATTGAGATATTTGACCTCAACTTCTGTGTTCTTTCCAATAGATCCTGCAAATCGTGCAACCATAGTTTAGAGATGATGCTACTAAGGTTTTCAGAAAATCTATAATTTGCCTAACAAAACACAGCTACTAAGTAACAACACTAGAAACAACTACACAGAAAAGTGCTTTTTCAACTAAAACTCAAACCCCCATTATTTCCGGGTGTACTTTTTCCTTAGCTAAGGGTCCAATCTTCCTGTTTATTGAGCTGTGGTCCAGCCCACTCTATCCTCCTGATGGATATTAATTCTATAGTCAACCACCACCTCCCAGCTCCTCCTTCCAGTTCTGATGTTCTCTGGTGCTTATTAAATTCCATAAGCATTTTCGTCTCATGCCAGAATCATGTCTAGGAGAAAAAGATACTTCCTAATTAACTTCCTCTATACTGTTAAAACAAGGAGCCAGTAAGGATCAGGATGTTTCTATTAATATTTACATCCAACCATTATTTCTCGAATAACTAAATCTAGTGTACAGGAGAAACTGTTCCAGGAATTGGATGAATGGTGATGAACAGACAGACAGCATTTCTGCTCTAAAGGGGCTGACTTTATAGTAGGGGAAGGGGAAGGATAGGGAAACAATAAGAAGATCTTTGAAAGAAAATATGTTCTTGAAGTAGTCAGGTGAGAGACAAGAGCACAATGGCAGGAGTGATGGCAATGGGAAGGGGATACATATGGGTCCTCAGAGAAGGTCTCATTAATGTTGCCCTTTTTGACTTGAGACCTGAATATAAAAGAAGTTGCTATCTGTAGTTTCCGGTCCAACTGCTATGCTTCTCTCCTTCCACGCCCTACTTGTGTTTATGTGCCAGGAGATCACATGCCACAGGGGTCCATCCCATCACCAGGGGATACATATTATTTAGTTTAAGCAACTCCTGACAATTTAGGCATTCTTACATACCATATTTAACCTTAGACAAAGATGTGAAGGGGCATCTCCTGAGGGTTTTTTCAGAAAATTTTCATTACCAGAAGTGGCCATGTCTGGAGAAGCTACATCTGTCTGTGACCATGAGAGGGGTTGCTTCCAGACTGGATGGAACAGTGGACAAAGATAAAAACACCAGTCTTGAACATCATTAGGCACTGAATCAATCCAAGAAGAGTCTTTGTCTGAACTTTCTGCTATAGAAGAAACAACCTACTTCTTGCTCAAAACTGTGTGGTCTGAAGCACCCTAACTGATACAGAAGTGATGCAATGAGATGTGAGTGTGTGTGTGCATTTTTATGAGCACG
Source organism: Orcinus orca (assembly GCF_937001465.1). Classification (NCBI taxonomy): domain Eukaryota; kingdom Metazoa; phylum Chordata; class Mammalia; order Artiodactyla; family Delphinidae; genus Orcinus; species Orcinus orca. The sequence continues at coordinate 169,861,388 of NC_064561.1, read as the reverse complement.
TGGAGAGTGGTGTCCCTCATGCGGGCCATTACTCTATTATCTATTGAGTGTAAACATTTCTTAGGATAGATAGACAACATGGTATGAGAGACAGTCAGAATTAGAGGAATATTAAAGAGGGATTAGAACATTTAAATGATGCGGAGTGACAGAAGCTACATGACTAAGGAAAACATTAGTAGTTGAGGACAGGTAAAATTAGGTGATCTGGCTTATAGTTTCTTATGTAAGAAACTGTTGTGAATCTGGACAACTTCTTTGGGCCAAACAGGGATTCTATCCCCATATCAGCTAGATTACTTAATTAATGGTTATTTGCAAACTTCAGTAATTAATTTCCATGAGTTTACTGGGACTATGTTGTATTCATAATTCTATTTCTTTAAAATATATGTGCATTTAAAAATAATTAATTTTGTTTAAGATATATGCTAGAGGAACACCAGTAACTCTTAATTCCATTCCGATAAAATCTCTGAAGTCACCAATTACAAACAGATCAGGACAGTCATTTCTGTTTACAAAAGGTTTTTTTTTTTTCTTTTAACATCTTTATTGGAGTATAATTGCTTTACAATGTTGTGTTAGTTTCTGCTTTATAACACAGTGAATCAGCTATACATATTCATATATCCCCATATCTCCTCCCTCTTACGTCTCCCTCCCACCCCCCCATCCCAGCCCTCTAGGTGGTCACAAAGCACCGAGCTGATCTCCCTGTGCTATGTGGCTGCTTCCCACTAGCTATCTATTTTACATTTGGTAGTGTATATACGTCCATGCCTTTTTTCCAAATCAAGAGGTATATCAGTCTTTTCCTCGTGATCTGAGAACATTCCCCCTACCTCCTCCTTCTGTCTGGAGAGCTACAGCATCCTTCTCATGATTACTAATGATAGCCAACACCTGGAAAATAGGAGTATTTATGCCATCTACTGGAAATTTTAGGAAAATGCATTTTCAAATACCCAGATGTCTTTTAAAATTTCCTAAATGTAGGCTATTTTGATTTGTATTCACAGAACTGAGACATCCTTCAAGTTCTCTGAAAATTTGAGAAATGACACCTTGATATTAATTTTGGGTGTACAGCTCTGCTTTGTCTTTGTGCAGTGGAACTAGATATTATGGGATGGCATAGACCCATCATCCTATCATTTGCAAAAGTAGGTATATACCTGAATTAATGTTAAATTATTATTTGTTATTTGGTTCTTGTCCATGTTAAAACAGTTACCCATGAAGTCATGTATCTTTTAATTTCCATTGCTTTTTGTTACAAAGAGGTCAACATGTTTATTATGATTAAACAAAATCTGCTTGTAACTCATATACATGATTTTAATGGCTATATAAGCATCAGTTATATTCTTGCAGTTTGCAGATTTCCAGTCTAATATCTATCTTTTCGTCTATTTTCTACAAAAAAAAAGCTCCTGGGGCTTCCCTGGTGGCGCAGTGGTTGAGAGTTCGCCTGTCGATGCAGGGGACACGGGTTCGTGCCCCGGTCCGGGAAGATCCCACATGCCGCGGAGCGGCTGGGCCCGTGAGCCATGGCCGCTGAGCCTGCGCGTCCAGAGCCTGTGCATCTCAGCGGGAGAGGCCACAACAGTGAGAGGCCCGCGTACTGCAAAAACAAACAAACAAAAAGCTCCTTTCCACCAACTCAATAATAACAATAATAATAATCTTTTTCTGGGTCTTTATTCACTGAAGTTTAGTAAAAAGAAATTTAGACCAGGTATTCTAAACCTCATGTAATGTTGTTTTAGATAACGGCAATATGGATACGGAGACATATATATTATATGTCTTTGCTATGTGAAAGACATTGTTAAAAGAATGAAAAGATAATCCATAGACTGAGGTTTTCAAATCATCTTTCTCTCAAATTACTTGTATCTAGAATAGAGAACAACAAAACTTAACAGTGAGAAAGCAATCACCCTAAGTAAAAAGAGTAAATAAACTATCTAAATAGACACTTCATCAAAGAAGGCCTAGGGATGGCAAAAAACATGTGGAAGTTGTTCAAAATAATTAGTCATTGGGTAAATGCAAGTTAAAACCATAATGATATTCCAGTAAACACTTAGTAGAATGTTTAAGTAGAAAAAAATTCTGGCAATAACAAAGTGATGATGAGGCTATGGGCCGCCTTCACTTTTGTCGTATATAGAGGCTGTGAATACCAAATGGCACAGCTGTTTTGTGGAAAACAGTATGGTAATTTATCACATAGTTAAACATACATTTTCATATGGCCTAGCAATCTCACTTATCGGTTATTTTCCCAGGAGAAATGAAAACTGGTGTTCACACAAAAACTATATGCACGTTTTTATAACAACACTATTCATAATCAAAAAATCCTGAATAAAACCCATATCGTTTTCATTTTGTGTATAAATAAAATTTAATACATCCATACAACAAAATATTATTCATCAATAAAAAGGAATGAATTATCAATTCATCAAATAATTAATCTAAAATTATTTTGCTATGTGAAAGAAGCAGACTCAAGAACTAAAGATTGTTTGATTCCATTTATATAACCTTCTGGAAGAAGCAAAGCTATGGGAACAGAAAAAAGATCAGTGCTTGCCCGGGATGGAGGGAGGGCTTGATTAAATATGAACGGCAGAAGGTAATACTTGGGTGGTAAAACTTTTCTGTGGCAAAACTATGGTGGATAAAATTCTATACATTTGTAAAAACTAACTGAACTCCACAAAGAGTGATTTATACTATATGTAAATTCTAAAATATCAACCAGGATATACGAAGAATGCAAAATGGAATGCAATACATGACATATTTATAAAAGCATATTGAGGGTGGGAAAGAAGTAACCTAAGTAACTTTGGAAACCAGTATTTTGATGAGATAATAATCTAAGACTGAAGAAAATAAAAAGCACTGTACATCAAATCTATATTTGTGTTAATAATTTTTTTTTTTCCAGGAGTATTGGTATAGGAATCCTGAAAATGTGTTTTGCATATACTAGGATCTAACAAGTAAGTAAATATTTTGTAGGTAATGAGAGCCAGATTTCTTACTGATAGATAAGACAGATAGAAATAAGGAAAGGAGAAAGGCTAGCATTAACCCTATGTAGGAATGGAATAAGAAGTATTCAAAGCCTATGTTGTTAATACTAGATAGATAGATAGATAGATAGATAGATAGATAGATAGATAGATAGATAATGTCTGTGTGTGCATCGGTTGATATAGATACATACATGTCCTTGCTCTATCTTCTGAGGTCTAGATTCAGTGACACTCTAGTAGCTACGAGTGTATCTGGAGCCCAGGTCTTTGTTTCTAAATATTATTCTCCAATTAAGGGCAGGATGGCTTGGAAAAATTTGTTGATTCCAGGTCCGGGACAGGGTAAATACAAGATGAACCTGGAGTAAGATGTAGTCCTGGAAAGTAAAGAATTACTCAAAATAATAAGGTGTTAACTATGTGAGGTGATGGTTGTGTTAATTGTCTTGATCTTGGTAATCATATCACTCTACATATGTATATCAAATCATCATTCTATATACTTAAAAAAATACAATTATATTTGTCAATTATCATTAATAAAGTAAGGGAAAAAAAAAAGAGGAAAGGGGAATATTGAAAGGGTATAGGAGCCAACCTGAAAAAGCTCCTAATAACCAAAGCTGGAATGATTTAAGCAATAAAATAAATAATGATAATATTGAGTAAAATCCACAGAAAAAAGTATGTATAAGTTCATACTGATAAAAGTAAATATTTAAATAATTAAATGAGGGAGAAGGGACAGCCCTCCCTCACAGAATAACTTCAGTTAATAAGTGTAGAAAAAAATAAAGGAAATAAAAAAATCACCAATAACACAACATAGAATTGTAATCAAGTTCTACAAATGAGTGCTAAAATCGACGGGCAAGATGGTGAGAAAAATCAGGTTCTTTATTAATTACAAAAGGAGAAATAATAATTACCAGGGGAGAAACCCAGCAGACACCACATTAAGTGATCAAGGTCACGCCATCGATATCAGAATCAGAAACTCCTGGATTGAAGCACTCAGAAGGATGAATCATTTCTGTGGTATTCTTGCTCCAAATGCATAATCACAGTCTAAGCATTAGAAAAATAAGATTAACCCAAACTGAGGGGCATTCTATAAAATAATGTACTTGAACTCTTCAAAAGTGTCAAGGTCATGAAAAACAAGGTAAGACAGAGCACTTTCATAACTTGGAGGAGACTGAGCAAACATACAACTAAAGGCAGTGTTAAGATCCTGGAGCTGAAAGAAAAAAGTGGAAATACCGTAAGTGAAAATTTCCAAAAAAGGGGAAATCCAAGTAAGTCTTCAGGTAAGTTTATAATATTATATCCATGTGGATGATTTCATTGTAATAAAATTATTATATTATGCAAGATGCTAATATTAGGAGAAACTGAATGAAAGGCATATGGGAACTTACTGTATTAGTTTTATAATTTTTCTTTAAATCTAAATTATTTCAAAATAAATTTTTAAAATATTGTAAACTACTTTTTTTAAGGTAACTATCTTAATATTTATCTTTCAAGGTTTGTGTGTGTGTGGTGTTTATTTCAAGTTTAGAAATGAGATTTTTTTGGACATTTCATCTCAATTTTTTTTACTTTTGCATGTTGCCATATTTGGTTTTCTCTTTTACTTAAAATATTTTTGTCATTGTACTTTATTTTTCATTCAAATGTTACTTTTTAAACTTCTCTCAACTTTTCTTTATTATTTGCAAAGGTCAATCTGTCATATCAGCTTTTTGGAACAAACTTTCCATTTTGTTCGTGAATTAGTTTTGTTTTCCATCTCCTTAATATATTTTTACATATTTATTGGATGTGCTATATACCACTAACTTTAGGTTTTCCTTTTTTTTTTTCTCTATCCTCTTAAATTTGTCAACCTAATTAAAGAGGTAAACCAAGGTAAGCTCAAATTACCAGAAACTGAGTTTATTTGGGAACAACAGAAGAACTGCAATTTGTGAAACGCATGCTATAACCAGCTACAGGCAAGTCGGTTGAGCATTTGGAGCTGGCTGGACTTGTGGGCACAGAGCTGAAAGAGGAAGAAGTCCAGAGTCTGAGCTGTAAGTTCATTGGCTTGAGGATGGGAAGAGATTCTTGGGATATTCCTTGGTCAGGAGATAAATCTGTCTACTGTAAATCAGGCTTTTACCCGAAATCTGTCTCACAGTTCTTAGTTTCTGTTCTTCTTTGGGTGCCTGCATGAGATTTTCCATGTCATTTCCTCTGGTTCCATTTTAGATTGAAATCCTTTCACAAATTAAACAATAAATATTCCTATAAATCATTTCTTTTTGCCAGTGTTTGATGTAGTGTCTATACTGTTCTGTTCTAGATAGTTTGTAATTTCCATTTTTAGCTAATCTTTAAATCAGATATAATTTAGGAGTATATTTTTGAAATTCCCAAGTATTTGGCCTTTTCGTTATTATTTTTATAAATACTGTTTTGATTCCTAAATTTATGGTACTGTGGTTAGTGAACATGGGTTAAATGTATCATTTTGAGAGATATACTAAGATTTTCTTTTCACCAATTACATGGGCACTTTTCTTTTGTATTTCTTTTGTATTGTTAATACACATATAATGCTTTTTAGATGTGTTTATTACATTCTTTATAGTTTTGTACCTGAATTTTCTTCTCTAAGAGCTATATTTAAAGACATTCACAATTCTTACTAATTCATCAGCTTCCACTTCTAGTTTTATTAGTTTCTGACTTTCATCTTTTGAGGCTATGTTATGTCTTAGATGTACAAGCCTGTGACTCTTAGAGTTTCTTGATGGTTTTGCTTTGTTTGTTTTCCAGACATGAGTTGACAAAAATTGTCTGGGTATAGAATTCTGGATAAGATTTTCAAGCCACATTCAGTCCTCAAGTTTTTGTATGTATTATGCTATAGTCTTTTTCCACACAATGTTGCTGATAAGAAGTCATGTAAATCTGGTGTTTGTTTCACTCTAGGAACTTTAAAAAAATTGTTTTCTTCCTTAGAAGCTCCTAGATTTTGTTTTCCTCCCTTATCCTTTATTCTTTCTTTTTTTAAACATCTTTATTGGAGTATAGTTGCTTTACAGTGGTGTGTTAGTTTCTGCCGTATAACAAAGTGAATCAGCTATACGTATACATATATCCCCATATCCCCTCCCTCTTGAGTCTCCCTCCCACCCTCCCTATCCCATCACGCTAGGTGGACACAAAGCACCGAACTGATATCCCTGTGCTAAGCTTCTTGAGAATCTGGTATTTGTCAAGGTGCTGGTTGTTTTTATTTTTATATTTTTCTTGGCCTTCAGTGGACCCTTTCAATCTAAATACTCAAGTATTAGTTCTTCAGAATTTTTGCTGATGATTCTTTTTTAAAAATACCTATCTCTCTTCATTTCTTTTCTCTAATTCTATAATTAGGCAGATGCTAGGACTTCTGAGCATGCTTTATCTGACTCAATTCTTCTTTTTGCCTTTCCTTCTCTATCATTTTTTTTTTTTGGCGGTACGCGGGCCTCTCACTGTTGTGGCCTCTCCCGCTCCGGACGCGCAGGCTCAGCAGCCACGGACCACGGGCCCAGCCGCTCCGCGGCATGTAGGATCTTCCCAGACCGGGGCATGAACCCGTGTCCCCTGCATCGGCAGGCGGACTCTCAACCACTTCACCACCAGGGAAGTTCTCTCTATCATTTTTGAATTGCATTCTGGGAAAATTACTCAGCTTAATCTTCTAGCTGATAATTTTTTTTATTCTTATCCACTTATTCAGACCATCTATTAAACTTTAAAAGTTATCAGCAAAGCAAGTGTATATACAGATACTGCTATACAATACCTACAATATTTTTAGTTGGGAGATTTATCTTGTTTCTTGAATGTGACATCCTTAATAGTCTTCCTGAATATATTAATTATTCTCAACCTAATGTCATATTTTGTTGGTTCTATTGATTTTTTTACAGGTACAGTTTCTCCTGCTTATTGGGCTTCTTATCCTTATTTGCCATTTTTGGCTTTGTCTAAATATCTGTTGATTCTTGACCATGCCCTTATGTTAGTAGTGACATTTTCTCTGCCATCTCTTGTGTACAGCCTGTGGAAATGTTTGGGAGCCACTGTTATTTTTAACATCCCCACCTGGGGTGTGATGGTTTGAGAGCATACCAAGAATTACATACCTCAGTAGCTATTTTTCTGCATGTGAGTGCTCTAGTTATTTCCATGGTTCACCTCATATCAGGGACAATGTCCTATCTTTCTGGCATGTTTTTTTTTCCCTTTGCTCCTGTTGCACGCAGATCACTTGCTCCTTCTTCCTGGACCAAGGGCAGAAGCTATCAATCACACTGTTGCCTGACCCTGGGGATTCTCTGGTTTTCTGCATCCATCTCTTCTACAAATTGAATACCTTTGCTGCTGTGCCCACTCTTAGTGGCTGTACTCAGCCGTCAATTTTCCTCTCCTGTATTCTCTCTCACATGCCAAATTTGACTTCTTGTTTGCTAGTCTGGCTCTCCATGAACATATCCATGAGAGGTTGTATAGAGGTGGTTTTCTAATTTACTGTCTTTGCCACAGATTTTCTAGGAATGGTAAAGTTGAGGAATATGTTTGACATCATTTTTAAGCAAATCATAGTGTTTTTTTGAGTAGAGCCATACTTTTATATACCATTTTTTTTTAGAGCTTGCCATGTTGTAGGTCAAAAATAAATGAATGGGAGCGATTTCATACGGTGCTAGGCAAAAATTTGTTAATCACACCCTATTTATAACATAGATTTTGTGTATGGTAGGAATGCCTTACTTCAGGCATTTTTATGTAGTGAAAAGGAGTGCTGTCATTGAGTATTACCCACTGTTTTATTTTCTGAAGTGGTTATTTGATCTTTTAGCAGAATAAGTTCTCAAAAAAGCACAGCAAAGAAACTCAATATCAATTCCTTCCAGGTGTCTTAAAAAATGTGGCTCAGTTAGATCTTGACATTTGGAATATTGTTTCTCCAAAATGAGAGCAAATTACATAGGGGTGGGATTACTGCTTGCACCTGGGTGTGGTATCTGACTGGGAGGTTATACATGTTTCAATCCAGGACATCTTCAGCAATATATCTGCTTCAGTTTACCAAATTTCTTGGGGCTATATATATTAAGGAATCCGATTTTTCATGGGATGTTCTGTGGCTGCATTAATTACGCACTAAGGCAGGAAAGTCGCCACTATCTCAACTTGCAAAAATTCTGGGTTGTCCCAACCAAAGATAATTCCTCTGTCACTTCCTATCAGGTTTGTTGTCTTGCATGTACAAGGATCTTAGAGGCTCTTGGCCTCTTCCTCCTATAGCCTTGGACTCCAGGCTCATATGTCTTCCCATTTGAGAAGCTCAATTTGGGGAAATTTTCCCAGCACATACCCCCGCCCTCGGAAGAGTCCCACCTCACACATACCTGGCACTCCATTCCCACATACAGGGAACTTGAGACAAGAGGGTACATATTTTTCACTGAGTCTTGGCTCACTCACTTCTGCTTTCTGACAATATCCTTCCATTTCTCTGTATCTAGTGAAAGACATGAAACACTGGAGCCTGGGAAGATCAAGCCTAGTAGTGCTTATTCCTCCCTCAGCTCAGAAGATGCAGAGGCTCTGGCTTCAAGACTGGACTGTTAAATAACTGAAAATAGTATAGTCACATTATTGGGTACAACTTGTAGCCTTGAAGAGTACATTTCTGATAACATTTTCTTGGGGTTATTGCTAGCATTTTCTTTTATTTCAGTTGGCACCTGTTGAACAGTAAATAAAATCATTCGAGAAATGGAGAAATTAATTATTTAACAGAACATTTTAATTTGTAATTTTTAATTGCCTCATAAAAGTCACTTATTTTTCCAGTAGAAAATGGTTTTGAGACTCAGAGCTCCAGGCTTACAGTTTTCATTGTCAGAAGTGGATTTTCTGATTATAAAATAACAATAACAATACTACTACTAATACAATGAAGGTAGATTCAGAAACTGTGGAAGCTTGAAGCTTATACAATATTAGGGGTTTTCCTCAAGGAAAATAAAGAAAATGACAACCACAAAGTTAGATTAAAAATGAGAATATTTATTTACAATGAGAAAAGGAATAAGAATTACAGTTGTCAAAAACTGACAGACAAAAAAATCACTAAATCCAGAAAATTATTTCAATATTTTTATTAATCAAAATTTTATTAGTCAGTATTTATTTTCTGAATTTTATTTTATTTTATTTTTAATACAGCAGCTTCTTATCAGTCATCCACTTCATACATATTAGTGTATACATGTCAATCCCAATCTCCCAGTTCATCCCACCACCACCAACACCCCACCCCCACTTTCCCCACATGGTGTCTATACATTTGTTCTCTAATCTGTGTCTCCACCCCTGCGCTGCAAACCAGTTCATCTGTACCATCTTTCTAGACTCCACCCATATGCGCTAACATATGATATTTGTCCTTCTGTTTCTGACTCACCCCACTCCTCATGACAGTCTCTAGGTCCATCCGCATCTCTACAAATGACCCAGTTTTGTTTCTTTTTATGGCTGACTAATATTCCATTGTATATATGTACCACATCGTCCCTGTCCATTTGTCCATCGATGGGCATCTAGGTTGCCTCCATGACCTGCCACTGCAGATAGTGCTGCAATGAACCTAGGGTGCGCATGTCTTTTTGAATTATGGTTTTCTCTGGGTATATGCCCAGTAGTGGGATTGCTGGGTCATATGGTAATTCTATTTTTAGTTTTATAAGGAACCTCCATACTGTTCTCCATTGTGGCTGTATCAACCTACATTCCCACCAACAGCACAAGAGGGTTCCCTTTTTCCACCCTCTCCAGACTTTGTTGTTGAAAATCATAGATTTTCTGATGATACCCATTCTAACCGGTGTAAGGTGATACCTCATTGTAGTTTTGATTTGCATTTCTCTAATAATAAGTGATGTTGAGAAGCTTTTCATGTGCACTTGGCCATCTGTATGTCTTTTTTGGAGAAATGTCTATTTGGGTCTTCTGCTCATTTTTTGATGGGTTGTTTGTTTTTTTTAATATTGAGCTGCATGAGCTGTTTATATATTTTGGAGATTAATCCTCTGTCCATTCATTCACTTGCAAATATTTCTCCCATTTTCTCCAACAGGATGAGGTTGTCCCTTCATCCTGTTCATAGTTTGCTTTGCTGTGCAAAAGCTCCCACGTTTCATTAGGTCTCATTTGTTTACCTTTGTTTTCACTTCCATCACTCTAGGAGGTGGGTCAAAAAAGAACTTGCTGTGATTTTTTTTAAAGAGTGTTCTTCCTATGTTTTCCTCTAAGAGCTTTATAGTGTCCAGTCTTACAGTTAGGTCTAATCCATTTTGAGTTTATTTTTATGTATGGTGCTAGGGAGTGCTCTAATTTCATTCTTTTACATGTAGCTGTCCAGTTTTTCCAGCACTACTTATTGAAGAGACTGTCTTCTCTCCACTGCATATCCTTGCCTCCTTTGCCATAGATTAGTTGACCATAGGTGTGCTGGTTTACCTCTGGGCTTTCTATCCTGTTCCATTGATCTACATTTCTGTTTTTGTGCCAGTACCATAATGTCTTGATTACTGTAGCCTTGTAGTATAGTCTGAAGTCAGGGAGTCTGATTCCTCCAGCTGCTTTTTTCCCTCAAGATTGTTTTGACTATTTCGGGTCTTTTTTGTCTCCATACAAATTTTAAGATTTTTTTGTTCTAGTTCTGTAAAACATGCCATTGGTAATTTTTTGTTTGTTTGTTTGTTTTTGTGGTACGTGGGCCTCTCACTGTTGTGGCCTCTCCCGTTGCAGAGCACAGTCTCCTGACGCGCAGGCTCAGCGGCCATGGCTCACGGGCACAGCCGCTCCACGGCATGTGGGATCTTCCCGGGCCGGGGCACGAACCCATGTCCCCTGCATCGGCAGGCGGACTCTCAACCACTGCGCCACCAGGGAAGCCCTGCCATTGGTAATTGATAGGAATTGCAGTGAATCTGTAGATTGCTTTGGGTAGTATAGTCATTTTCACAATATTGATTTTTCCAATCCAAGAACATGGTATATCTCTCCATCTGTTTGTTTCACGTCATCTGTGATTTCTTTCATCAGTGTCTTATAGTTTTATGAGTACAGGTATTTTATCTCCTTAGGTAGGTTTATTCCTAGGTATTTTATTCTTTTTGTTGCAATGGTGAATGGGATTTTTTCCTTAATTTCTCTTTCTGATATTTTGCTGTTAGTGTATAGGAATGCAAGAGATTTCTGTCTATTAATTTTGTATCCTGCAACAATACCAAATACATTGATTAGCCCTAGTAGTTTTCTGGTGTCATCTTTAGGATTATCTATGTATAGTATCATGTCATCTGCAAACAGGGACAGTTTTACTTCTTTTCCAATTTGTATTACCCTTATTTCCTTTTCCTTTCTGATTGCTGTGCCTAGGACTTCCAAAACCATGCTGAACAATAGTGGTGAGAGTGGACAACCTTGTCTTATTCCCAATCCTAGAGGAAATGCCTCAGTTCTTTACCACTGAGAATGATGTTTGCTGTCTAAATGTTTGTTGTATATGACCTTTATTATGTTGAGGTAGGTTCCCTCTGTACCCACCCTCTGGAGACTTTTCATTATAAATGGGTGCTGAATTTTGTCAAAAGCTTTTTTTGCATCTATTGAGATGATCATATGGTTTTTATTCTTCAATTTGTTAATATGGTGTATCACATTGATTGATTTGCTTATATTGAAGAATCCTTGCATCCCTGGAATAAATCCCACTTGATCATGGTGTATGATCCATTTAATGTGTTCTTTTATTCTGATTGCTAGTATTATGTTGAGGAGTTTTAAATCTATATTCATCAGTGATATGGTCTGTAATTTTCTTTTTTTGTAGTATCTTTTTCTGATTTTGGCATCAGGGTGATAGTGGCCTCATAGAATGTGTTTGGGAGTGTTTCTTCCTCTGCAATTCTTTGGAAGAATTTGACAAGGATGGGTGTTAACTTTTCTCTAAATGTTTGACAGAATTCACCTGTGAAACCATTTGGTCCTGGACCTTTGTTGGGAGACTTTTAATCACAGTTTCAACTTCATTACTTGTGATTGGTCTGCTCATATTTTCCATCTCTTCCCAGTTCAGTCTTTGAAGGCTATTCCTTTCTAAGAATTTGTCCATTTCTTCCAGGTTGTCCATTTTATTGGCATAGAGTTGCTTGTAGTAGTCTCTTAGGATGCTTTGTATTTCTGTGGTGTCCACTGTAACTTCTCCTTTCTCATTTCCAATTTTATTGATTTGAGTCCTCACTCTTTTTCTTGATGAGTCTGGCTAATGGTTTATCAGTTTTGTTTATCTTTTCAAAGAAAGAGCTTTTAATTTTATTGATCTTTGCTACTGTTTTCTTTGTTTTTATTTCATTTATTTCTGCTCTGATCTTTATGATTTCTTTCTCTACTAACTTTGGGTATTGTTTGTTCCTTTCTCTACTTCCTTCTACTCTAGATTGTTTATTTCAGATTTTTCTTGTTTCTTGAGATAGGATTGTATTGCTATAAACCTCCTGCTTAGAACTAACCCTGCTGCATCCCACAGGTACTGGATCATCATATCCCCATTGGCATTTGTCTCCAGGCATCCCTTGATTTCCTCTTTGATTTCTTCAGTGATCTCTTGGTTATTTAGTAAGGTATTGTTTAGGCTCCATGTGTTTGTGTTTTTTACGTTTTTTTCCCTGTAATTCATTTCTAATCTCATAGCGTTGTGGTCAGAAAAGATGCTTGATATGATTTCAATTTTCTTAAATTTACTGAGGCTTGATTTGTGACCCAAGATGTGATCTATCCTGGAGAATGTTCTGTGCGCACTTGAGAAGAAAGTGTAATCTGCTGTTTTTGGATAGAATGTCCTATAAATATCAATTAAATCTATCTGGTCTATTGTGTCATTTAAAGCTCCTGTTTCCTTATTTATTTTCATTTTGGATGATCTGTCCATTGGTGTAAGTGAGGTGTTAAAGTCCCCCTCTCTTATTGTGTTACTGTTGATTTCCTCTTTTAGAGCTGTTAGCAGTTGCCTTATGTATTGTGGTGCTCCTATGTTGGGTGCATATATATTTATAATTGTTATATCTTCTCTTGGATTGATCCCTTGATCATTATGTAGTGTCCTTCCTTGTCCCTTGTAATATTCTTTATTTTAAAGTCTATTTTATCTGATATGAGTATTGCTACTCCAGCTTTCTTTTGATTTCCATTTGCATGGAATAGCTTTATCCACCCCCTCACTTTCAGTCTGTATGTGTCCGTAGGTCTGAAGTGGGTCTATTGTAGACAGCATATATATGGATCTTGTTTCTGTATCCATTCAGTGAGTCTGTGTCTTTTGCTTGGAGCATTTAATCCATTCACGTTTAAGGTAATTATCGATACGTATGTTCCTATGACCATTTTCTTAATTGTTTTGGGTTTGTTTTTGTAGGTCCTTTTCTTCTCTTGTGTTTCCCACTTAGAGAAGTTCCTTTAGTATTTGTTGTGGAGCTGGTTTGGTGGTGCTGAATTCTCTTAGCTTTTGCTTGTCTGTAAAGCTTTCAATTTCTCCATCGAATCTGAATGAGATCCTTGCCGGGTAGAGTAATCTTGGTTGTAGGTTCTTCCCTTTCCTCACTTTAGGTATATCATGCCACTCCCTTCTGGCGTGTAGAGTTTCTGCTGAGAAATCAGCTCTTAACCTTATGGGAGTTCCCTTGTATGTTATTTGTCATTTTTCCCTTGTTGCTTTCAATAATTTTTCTTTGTATTTAATTTTTGCCAATTTGATTACTATGTGTTTCAGCGTGTTTCTCCTTGGGTTTGTCCTGTATGAGACTCTCTGTGCTTTCTGGACTTGGGTGGCTATTTACTTTCCCATGTTAGAAAAGTTTTCGACTATAATCTCTTCAAATATTTTTTCGGGTCCTTTCTCTCTCTCTTCTCCTTCTGGGACACCTATAATGTGAATGTTGTTGCATTTAATGTTGTCACAGAGTTCCCTTAGGCTGTCTTTATTTCTTTTCATTCTTTTTTCTGTTCTGCAGCAGTGAATTCCACCATTCTGTCTTCCAGGTCACTTATCTGTTCTTCTGCCTCAGTTATTCTGCTATTGATTCCTCCTAGTGTAGTATTCATTTCAGTATTGTATTGTTCATCTCTGTTTGTTTGCTCTTTAATTTTTTATAGGTCTTTGTTAAACATTTATTGAATCTTCTTGATCTTTGCCTCCATTCTTTTTCCGAGGTCCTGTATCATCTTCACTATCATTATTCTGAATTCTCTTTCTGGAAGGCTGCCTATCACCACTTCATTTAGTTGTTTATCTGGGGTTTTATCTTGTTCCTTCATCTGGTACATAACCTTCTGCCTTTTTATCCTGTCTGTCTTTCTGTGAATGTGGTTTTTGTTCCACAGGCAGCAGGATTGTAGTTCTTCTTGCTTCTGCTCTAAGCGAGCTGTTTTGATGTTGGTGGTAAGTTATGCAATTCCTTCCAGGAATTCCAATTAATTGTATTGTGCAATATTTCCAACAAAAAGGACTTTTTTTCAAAAGTCTAGCACATTCTTTTATATATCTTATTTTAAAATATATTTCTAAGACAAGAATTTCCATTTTGAATAAGTTTCTTGGATAAATGAATCCACCATTATATATATATTTTTTAACATCTTTATTGGGGTATAATTGCTTTACAATGGTGTGTTAGTTTCTGCTTTATAACAAAGTGAATCAGTCATACATAAACATATGTTCCCATATGTCTTCCCTGTTGCGTCTCCCTCCCTCCCACCCTCCCCATCCCACCCCTCCAGGCTGTCACAAAGCACCGAGCCAATATCCCTGTGCCATGCGGCTGCTTCCCACTAGCTATCTACCTTACTGCGTTTGTTAGTGTGTATATGCCCATGACTCTCTCTCGCCCTGTCACAGCTCACCCTTCCCCCTCCCCATAACCTCAAGTCCGTTCTCTAAGAGGTCTGCGTCTTTATTCCTGCTTTACCCCTAGGTTCTTCATGACATTTTTTTCTTAAATTCCATATATATGTGTTAGCATACGGTATTTGTCTTTTTCTTTCTGACTTACTTCACTCTGTATGACAGACTCTAGGTCTATCCACCTCATTACAAATAGCTCAATTTCGTTTCTTTTTATGGCTGAGTAATATTCCATTGTATATATGTGCCACATCTTCTTTATCCATTCATCCGATGACGGGCACTTAGGTTGTTTCCATCTCCGGGCTATTGTAAATAGAGCTGCAATGAACATTTTGGTACATGACTCTTTTTGAATTTTGGTTTTCTCAGGGTATATGCCCAGTAGTGGGATTGCTGGGTCATATGGTAGTTCTATTTGTAGTTTTTTAAGGAACCTCCATACTGTTCTCCATAGTGGCTGAACCAATTCACATTCCCACCAGCAGTGCAAGAGTGTTCCTTTTCTCCACACCCTCTCCAGCATTTATTGTTTCTAGATTTTTTGATGATGGCCATTCTGACTGGTGTGAGATGATATCTCATTGTAGTTTTGATTTGCATTTCTCTAATGATTAATGATGTTGAGCATTCTTTCATGTGTTTGTTGGCAGTCTGTATATCTTCTTTGGAGAAATGTCTATTTAGGTCTTCTGCCCATTTTTGGATTGGGTTGTTTGTTTTCTTGTTATTGAGCTGCATGAGCTGCTTGTAAATTTTGGAGATTAATCCTTTGTCGGTTGCTTCATTTGCAAATATTTTCTCCCATTCTGAGGGTTGTCTTTTGGTCTTCTTTATGGTTTCCTTTGCTGTGCAAAAGCTTTGAAGTTTCATTAGGTCCCATTTGTTTATTTTTGTTTTTATTTCCATTACTCTAGGAGGTGGGTCGGAAAGGATCTTGCTTTGATTTATGTCATAGAGTGTTCTGCCTATGTTTTCCTCTAAGAGTTTGATAGTTTCTGGCCTTACATTTAGGTCTTTAATCCATTTTGAGCTTATTTTTGTGTATGGTGTTAGGGAGTGATCTAATCTCATACTTTTACATGTACCTGTCCAGTTTTCCCAGCACCACTTATTGAAGAGGCTGTCCTTTCTCCATTGTACATTACTGCCACCTTTATCAAAGATAAGGTGTCCATATGTGCATGGGTTTATCTCTGGGCTTTCTATCCTGTTCCATTGATCTATATTTCTGTTTTTGTGCCAGTACCATACCGTCTTGATGACTGTAGCTTTGTAGTACAGTCTGAAGTCAGGGAGCCTGATTCCTCCAGTTCCTTCTTTCGTTCTCAAGATTGCTTTGGCTATTCGGGGTCTTTTGTGTTTCCATACAAATTGTGACATTTTTTGTTCTAGTTCTGTGAAAAATGCCAGTGGTAGTTTGATAGGGATTGCATTGAATCTATAGATTGCTTTGGGTAGTAGAGTCATTTTCACAATGTTGATTCTTCCAATCCAAGAACATGGTATATCTCTCCATCTATTTATATCATCTTTAATTTCTTTCATCAGTGTCTTATAATTTTCTGCATACAGGTTTTTTGTCTCCTTAGGTAGGTTTATTCCTAGATATTTTATTCTTTTTGTTGCAATGGTAAATGGGAGTGTTTTCTTGATTTCACTTTCAGATTTTTCATCATTAGTATATAGGAATGCCAGAGATTTCTGTGCATTAATTTTGTATCCTGCCACTTTACCAAATTCATTGATTAGCTCTAGTAGTTTTCTGGTAGCATCTTTAGGGTTCTCTATGTATAGGATCATGTCATCTGCAAACAGTGACAGCTTTACTTCTTCTTTTCCAATTTGGATTCCTTTTATTTCCTTTTCTTCTCTGATTGCTGTGGCTAAAACTTCCAAAACAATGTTGAATAATAGTGGTGAGAGTGGGCAACCTTGTCTTGTTCCTGATCTTAGTGGAAATGCTTTCAGTTTTTCACCATTGAGGATGATGTTTGCTGTGGGCTTGTCATATATGGCCTTTATTATGTTGAGGAAAGTTCCCTCTATGCCTACTTTCTGCAGGGTTTTTATCATAAATGGGTGTTGAATTTTGTCAAAAGCTTTCTCTGCATCTATTGAGATGATCATATGGTTTTTCTCCTTCAATTTGTTAATATGGTTTATCACATTGATAGATTTGCGTATATTGAAGAATCCTTGCATTCCTGGAATAAACCCCACTTGATCATGGTGTATGATCCTTTTAATGTGCTGTTGGATTCTGTTTGCTAGTATTTTGTTGAGGATTTTTGCATCTATGTTCATCAGTGATATTGGCCTGTAGTTTTCTTTCTTTGTGACATCCTTGTCTGGTTTTGGTATCAAGGTGATGGTGGCCTCGTAGAAGGAGTTAGGGAGTGGTCCTCCCTCTGCTATATTTTGGAAGAGTTTGAGAAGGATAGGTGTTAGCTCTTCTCTAAATGTTTGATAGAATTCGCCTGTGAAGCCATCTGGTCCTGGGCTTTTCTTTGTTGGAAGATTTTTAATCACAGTTTCAATTTCAGTGCTTGTGATTGGTCTGTTCATATTTTCTATTTCTTCCTGATTCAGTCTTGGCAGGTTGTGCATTTCTAAGAATTTGTCCATTTCTTCCAGATTGTCCATTTTATTGGCATAGAGTTGCTTGTAGTAATCTCTCATGATCTCTTTTATCTCTGCAGTGTCAGTTGTTACCTCTCCTTTTTCATTTCTAATTCTATTGATTTGAGTCTTCTCCCTTTTTTTCTTGATGAGTCTGGCTAGTGGTTTATCTATTTTGTTTATCTTCTCAAAGAACCAGCTTTTAGTTTTATTGATCTTTGCTATTGTTTCCTTCATTTCTTTTTCATTTATTTCTGATCTGATTTTTATGATTTCTTTCCTTCTGCTAGCTTTGGGGTTTTTTTGTTCTTCTTTCTCTAATTGCTTGAGGTGCAAGGTTAGGTTGTTTATTCGAGATGTTTCCTGCTTCTTAAGGTGGGCTTGTATTGCTATAAACTTCCCCCTTAGAACTGCTTTTGCTGCATCCCACAGGTTTTGGGTCGTTGTGTCTCCATTGTCATTTGTTTCTAGGTATTTTTTGATTTCCTCTTTGATTTCTTCAGTGATCTCTTCATTATTAAGTAGTGTATTGTTTAGCCTCCATGTGTTTGTATTTTTTACCGATCTTTTCCTGTAATTGATATCTAGTCTCATGGTGTTGTGGTCAGAAAAGATACTTGATACAATTTCAATTTTCTTAAATTTACCAAGGCTTGATTTGTGACCTAAGATATGATCTATCCTGGAGAATGTTCCATGAGCACTTGAGAAAAATGTGTATTCTGTTGTTTTTGGATGGAGTGTCCTATAAATATCAATTAAGTCCATCTTGTTTAATGTATCATTTAAAGCTTGTGTTTCCTTATTTATTTTCATTTTGGATGATCTGTCCATGGGTGAAAGTGGGGTGTTTAAGTCCCCTACTATGAATGTGTTACTGTCGATTTCCCCTTTTATGGCTGTTAGTATTTGCCTTATGTATTGAGGTGCTCCTATGTTGGGTGCATAAATATTTACAATTGTTATATCTTCTTCTTGGATCGATCCCTTGATCATTATGTAGTGTCCTTCTTTGTCTCTTTTAATAGTCCTTATTTTAAAGTCTATTTTGTCTGATATGAGAATTGCTACTCCAGCTTTCTTTTGGCTTCCATTTGCATGGAATATCTTTTTCCATCCCCTTACTTTCAGTCTGTATGTGTCTCTAGGTCTGAAGTGGGTCTCTTGTAGACAGCATATATAAGGGTCTTGTTTTTGTATCCATTCAGCTAATCTGTGTCTTTTGGTGGGAGCATTTAGTCCATTTACATTTAAGGTAATTATCGATATGTATGTTCCTATTCCCATTTTCTAAATTGTTTTGGGTTCGTTATTATAGGTCTTTTCCTTCTCTTGTGTTTCTTGCCTAGAGAAGATCCTTTAGCATTTGTTGTAAAGCTGGTTTGGTGGTGCTGAACTCTCTCAGCTTTTGCTTGTCTGTAAAGGTTTTAATTTCTCCATCAAATCTGAATGAGATCCTTGCTGGGTAGAGTAGTCTTGGCTGCATGTTTTTCTCCTTCATCACTTTCAGTATGTCCTGCCACTCCCTTCTGGCTTGTAGGGTTTCTGCTGAGAGATCAGCTGTTAACCTTATGGGGATTCCCTTATGTGTTATTTGTTGTTTTTCCCTTGCTGCTTTTAATATGCTTTCTTTGTATTTAATTTTTGACAGTTTGATTAATATGTGTCTTGGCGTATTTCTCCTTGTATTTATCTTGTATGGGACTCTCTGTGCTTCCTGGACTTGATCAACTATTTCCTTTCCCATATTAGGGAAGTTTTCAACTATAATCTCTTCAAATATTTTCTCAGTCCCTTTCTTTTTCTCTTCTTCTTCTGGAACCCCTATAATTCGAATGTTGGTGCGTTTAATGTTGTCCCAGAGGTCTCTGAGACTGTCCTCAGTTCTTTTCATTCTTTTTTCTTTATTCTGCTCTGCAGTAGTTATTTCCACTATTTTATCTTCCAGGTCACTTATCCGTTCTTCTGCCTCAGTTATTCTGCTATTGATCCCATCTAGAGTACTTTTAATTTCATTTATTGTGTTGTTCATCATTGCTTGTTTCATCTTTAGTTCTTCTAGGTCCTTGTTAACTGATTCTTGCATTTTGTCCAATCTATTGTCCATTCTATCTCCAAGATTTCGGATCAACCTTACTATCATTATTCTGAATTCTCTTTCAGGTAGACTGCCTATTTCCTCTTCATTTGTTAGGTCTGGTGCATTTTTATCTTGCTCCTTTATCTGCTGTGTGTTTTTCTGTCTTCTCATTTTGCTTATCTTACTGTGTTTGGGGTCTCCTTTTTGCAGGCTGCAGGTTTGTAGTTCCTCCTGTTTTTGATGTCTGTCTCCAGTGGCTAAGGTTGGTTCAGTGGGTTGTGTAGGCTTCCTGGTGGAGGGGGCTAGTGCCTGTGTTGTGGTGGATGAGGCTGGATCTTGTCTCTCTAGTGGGCAGGTTCACGTCTGGTGGTGTGTTTGGGGGTGTCTGTGGCCTTATTATGATTTTAGGCAGCCTCTCTGCTAATGGGTGGGGTTGTGTTCCTGTTTTGCTAGTTGTTTGGCATAGGTTTTCCAGCACTGTGGCTTGCTGGTCGTTGAGTGAAGCTGGGTGCTGGTGTTAAGATGGAGGTCTCTGGGAGATTTTCGCCGTTTGATATTATGTGGAGCTGGGAGGTCTCTTGTTGATCAGTGTCCTGAAGTTGGCTGTCCTACCTCAGAGGCAGAGCCCTGCCTCCTGGCTGGAGCACCAAAAGCTTTTCATCCACAGGCTCAGGATAAAAGGGAGAAAAAGTAGAGGGAATTAGTAGAAGTATGAGGAAAGAAAGAAGGAAAGGAGGGTAGGAAGGAAGGAAGACAGAAAGAAGCAAAGAAGGAAAGAAGGCAAGAAGGAAAGAAAGGAGGGAGGGAGGGAGGGAGGAAGGAAGGAAGGAGGGAAAGAAGGAAAAAAGACAGAAAGAAGATACAGTAAAAATAAAATAAAGTATAATAAAGTTATTGAATTAAAAACTTCTTATTTAGGAAAAAAAAAAAAGGGATGGAAAGAACCTTAGGACAAATTTTGGAAGCAAAGCTATACAGACAAAATCTTACACAGAAGCATACACATACACCCTCACTAAAAGAGGTAAATGGGGAAAAATCCTAAATCTTGCTGTCAGAGACCACCTCCTCAATTTGGGATGATTCGTTGTCTAAAGGAGGGAAGGAAGGACGGAAAGAAAGAAAGAAAGAACGAAGGTAAAGTATAATAAGGTTATTAAAATTAATTATTAAGAAAAAAAATTAAAAAAAAACATGGACGGATAGAACCCTAGGACAAATGGTGGAAGCAAGACTATACAGACAAGATCTCACACAGAAGCATACACATACACATTCACAAAAAGAGGAAAGGGGAAAAAATCATAGATCTTGCTCCTAAAGTCCACTTCCTTAATTTGGGATGATTGGTTGTCTATTCAGGTATTCCACAGATGCAGGGTACATCAAGTTGATTGTGGAGCTTTAATCCGCTGCTTCTGAGGCTGCTGGGAGAGATTTCCCTTTCTCTTCTTTGTTCTCACAGCTCCCAGGGCTAAGCTTTGGATTTGGCCCTGCCACTGCGTGTAGATCACTGGAGGGCGTCTGTTTTTTGCTCAGACAGGATGGGGTTAAAAGAGCCGCTGATTGGGGGCTCTGGCGCACTCAGGCCGGCGGGGACGGAGGGGCACAGAGTGCGGGGCGGGCCTGCGGTGGCATAGGCCGGCGTGACTTTGCACCAGCCTGAGGAGCGTTGTGCGCTCTCCCGGGGAAGTTGTCCCTGGATCCCGGGAACCCGGCAGTGGCGGGCTGCACAGGCTCCGCGGAAGAGGGGTGTGGAGAGTGACCTGTGCTCGCACACAGGCCCCTCGGTGGCGGCAGCGGCAGCCTTAACGTCTCCCGCCCGCCTCTGGGGTCCGCGCTTTTAGCCGCGGCTTGCGCCCGCCTCTGGGGTCCGCGCTTTTAGCCGCGGCTCGCGCCCGTCTCTGGATTCCGCGCTTTCAGCCGCGGCTCGCGCCCGTCTCTGGAGTTCCTTTAAGCAGCGTTCTTAAACCCCTCTCCTCACGCCCCAGGAAACAAAGAGGGAAGGAAAAGTCTCCTGCCTCTTCTGCAGGTGCAGGCTTTTCCCCGGACTCCCTCCCGGCTAGCTGTGGTGCACTAACCCCTTCAGGCTATGTTCAAGCCGCCAACCCCAGTCCTCTCCCTGCGCTCGGGCCTCAGCTCGCAGCCCCGCCCGCCCCGGCGGGTGAGCAGACAAGCCTCTCGGGCTGGTGAGTGCCGGTCGGCACCGATCCTCTGTGCGGGAATCTCCCCGCTTTGCCCTCCGCACCCGTTGCTGTGCACTCCTCCGCAGCTTCGAAGCTCCCCCCTCCGCCTCCCGCAGTCTCTGCCCGCGAAGGGGCTTCCTAGAGTGTGGAAACTTTTCCTCCTTCACAGCTCCCTCCCACTGGTGCAGGTGCCGTCCCTATTCTTTTGTCTCTGTTTTTTCTTTTGCCCTACCCAGGTACGTGGGGAGTTTCTTGCCTTTTGGGAGGTCTGAGGTCTTCTGCCAGCCTTCAGTAGGTGTTCTGTAGGAGTTGTTCCACGTGTAGCTGTATTTCTGGTGTATCTGTGGGGAGGAAGGTGATCTCCGCGTCTTACTCTTCCGCCATCTTCCGCCTTCTCCCACCATTATATTTTTCCATTGCTGACAACTGGAAAAATTTTCTTCAGGCTGCCTCTGGCTCCATTCATTCCAAGTCTTGTTGCTCCCTCACTGCCCTCACACACCTGGTGCCAGGGGCTGCAGGGCACGTCTCACTTCCCAGAGCATCCTCCAGGCCAGGGCTTGCTTTCCCGTATGCACAGTGAGTTGGCACAGGGAGTATAAGCATGTCCATGGCAGCCCTTACATGCTGGAGCCAAGCAATAAATTCACTCTGCTCAGAGTGAATGTGAACTTTGTAAATACACCCCACTAAACCCAAACTACGTATACCCCCAAGTCAGCCTTTCCTTTGTTGCATTTCAGTTATACTCATGGTCATTCATCAGCAGTGGACAAGAGAAGAAGCAAGAAAGCAAGTGGGGATAGTTAAATGGCAGGAGACAGCAGACTTAGTAAGTCTAGTTAAAAAAAATTGTACCTTTACAAGTTTACAAAAAGCTTATGGTGATATCATAGCATACACTGCTGGGGTCTCTCCTTGGTGTTGAAAGAAATCTATACAAATAAGGATTCTGACATGTACACACTGCTATATTTAAAATAGGTAACCAACAAGGACCTACTGTATAGCACAGGGAATGCTGCTCAATATTCTGTAATAACCTAAATGGGAAAAGAATTTGAAAAAGAATAGATACATGTATATGTATAAGTTAATCACTTTGGTGTACACCTGAAAGTACTAACACAACATTGTTAATCAACTATACTCCAATATAAAATAAAAATTAAAAAAATAAAGTTCTGAAGCTTGCTGGGCTCAGTGACTTCATGGCAATGCACTTGAGTTAAAGCAAAGTTACTTGGATTTAAAAGTCATACTAAGACTTTATTTTCGTCTTGTTTCTTTGTGCTGTGCCTCCCCATTCTCACCTTCATTTATTTTGCCTCTAGAAAGAGTGTTTTAGTAAGAGTTAATCACACAGACTATAAAAATTCAGCCAAAGGGAATGTAATGTGAGTTATTTTTGTAGGCATCAATTAATATGCCCCAAGCAACTCTCTTCATGTTCTGGAATTCTTATATTATACTGGCAGCCCCATAGTAAGGTAGGTAGGGTGTTGTTACTATTGGCTAGCGCTATGGCAGATTTGGAAAGCTCCCCATTAAGGTTGTGCCATTAATAGATTATGGAAGGTTTGAAAGAACACCTGAGGAAGTTGGGAAAGCTCACAGGGGTAACATTGTGCTGTCTCTTTGAATTAATGCTCTGGTGTGACA
Source organism: Orcinus orca (assembly GCF_937001465.1). Taxonomy (NCBI): domain Eukaryota; kingdom Metazoa; phylum Chordata; class Mammalia; order Artiodactyla; family Delphinidae; genus Orcinus; species Orcinus orca. Next base: position 169,837,763 of record NC_064561.1, on the reverse strand, counting down.
TTTGGGATTATTATTGTCAAGATAAACAAAGAATATTCACTCTAATGATGACTATGTTGCTATTATAAATGGCCAACATTATTCCAACTATGGGTTCACTTTCAGTTTGTGCAGTTATACTCTGTTTGACTACCATTATCATATAGAGGTAGCTTAACAAAGCACATTTCTAGTAGGCTGTTCTAAACCTTTGAATAGCATGGTGGGTTTATAAACAGCTTGGTGTGAGGTGATTCCTGATAGCCTGTGGCAACGTGAAATGTTTGAAAAGAATGTGGAAAACATATATATCTAATTTCAGAACTGAAGTTTAAGATCATGCTGGTATTACAATAATTTTTTTTTTCCCTGGATTGCATATGATCCTTGCAGATACCTTAAGCCTCTGGAATCTGTTATTCTCTTCTAACAGGATCTACATTTTTGCAAAAGCTGCTTATTCAAGGCTATCACCAAAGAAGTATTTTCTATTTGTGACATAAAGGGAATTGGATTATATCCTCAAATAACAAACATTTATTTTGCTTAGAGCTCTGTTCTGTATGACAGAAAATTAGATTATCGTTCTTTTTTTTTTTTTTTTCTGTACGCAGGCCTCTCTCACTGTTGTGGCCCCTCCCGTTGCGGAGCACAGGCTCCGGATGCGCAGGCTCAGCGGCCATGGCTCACGGGCCGAGCCTCTCTGCGGCATGTGGGATCCTCCCGGACCGGGGCATGAACCCGTGTCCCCTGCATCGGTAGGCAGACTCTCAACCACTGAGCCACCAGGGAAGCCCTAGATTATCACTCTTAACTCTTAGAATCTTCTAACTAATGGAAGATACACAATGGCACAAAGGAGTGCCTGCTTCTTCAACAGGTGTTTATGGAGTTAAAAAGTAAAAAGAAAAGAAGAGGAAAAAAGAAAATGCATTTAATAATATTCAACATGAGCCCTTTTTCTCTCATTTTCTACACAATTTCTCTCTCTCTCTCTCTCTCTCTCACACACACACACACACACACACATACATACACCTACATGCATTCACATATAAAATCAGGATGAATAAAACAATGCTCACTAGCATCACTATTATTTAATATTTACTGGAAGAAGAAGTCAATGCAAGGCGGCTAAAGTAAAATCAGAAGTTAAATATTAGGGAAAAAAGGAGTCAAATTATTTGACTGCATCTGATTTTACTTTATACCTGAAAACTCCTAAAAAAAATAGCACTGCTGAGAAGCAGGAGAGTACCAGAACAATAAAATATCATTAAAACCGATAAGAAAAGCCAGCAAGACAAATGGATACAGATAAATATAAATATCAATTTTACTATTTCTAGAAATACCAAACAAAAAATATAATGGAATCAAAATTTTATCTGTAATAAAGAGAAAAATATATAAATGAGAATAAGTCTAACAAGATATGGGCAAAACCTATATGAAACCTAAAGCAGATTTGAATACTTAATGAAATAAATAGGAAATAACTTGTTTTTAGGTAATGAAATTAATGATTGCATTATCAATTCTCCTCAGTTAATCTCTATCTTCCATGTGACTCTAAAGTTCATTTGTAGACATTAAATACTAAAAAATCACACAATCCTGAGAAAGAGTAGTAAAATATTATATTAGTAGTAGAAAATATTAAATGAGAAATTTTTGTGGTTAAACATCTTGGTCACTAAAACATAAATAGACACACAGCTTAATGGTCATTTAGAAGCTAGGAAGAAATTAACATAGGAGATTTAGTTTGTGAAATGTTGTGGTGTCTTATCAGTGGGAAAATATAGGTTAAATTTCTACCTGCCTCTTAATACAAAATAAATACTTAAAAATAAATTCATAAAGATACTTTAAGAAAAAAAAATGGATGATTAGGTGCGTGGAAAGCTTTTTTAGAAGAATTGTAAGTCTAGAAACCACACACACACACACACACACACACACACACACACACACACACACACTTTGGTGATTTTGCAACCTAAACATTTGTATGTAGCAAAAAATACTACAAGAAAGTTAAAGCTTTTTTGGAGCAAAGCTGTGACTTCAACAGTTTATCAATAATTAGAGCAATTATTCTCATTGTTGTGTGAACTTTAGAAATAAAAATAACTTCAAAAAATGTGCAGAAGTTATTTGTAAGGCATGTGATAAACACACCGAAAAAAAAAAAAGCTTTTATTTCTGAAATTCAACTTGACTAGATCTAGATTGTCATCAGGGAAAATAGCAATCTGATGTTAAATTCAAATTCTGTTCAGGGAACCTTGGGAGATTCCCTCTATCAATGGTGAAAAAGAGTAATTGTCCAAAATGACACACACATTACATCTACTGTTTAATATTCCCTTCTCATCAAGGATGACTTCTTTGAATTCCTACATTTCCAGTGCTGTTCCTTTCCTCTGTCTCTTTAGGTATTCAAAACATTGAAGAAAAAAAAGAGACTAAAAAAAGGGTAGCTGTGTATTCTTAGAGAATGAAAAATACTACTTATTCTTGTACAGCATACTTTCTTAGCTCAAATGCTGTTAGGGAGCAAAATATCCTATAATTTCAAAAATCACCAAAACCACATGGGCAATGTTGAGAAGGGCTTTTTTGGTCCCTGAACCCTTAATGTTATAGTGGTGTCTTCATGATGGTCAGTACTTTCTCTTACCATATCAAAGGACACTCATAATAACTGAGGACATTCTGACATTTTTCCAAAAACTTTGCAATTTTCCTGAATTCTTTGGCCAGGTTACCTCATAACTAACTCTTCAACTGAATTTCAATTCTGGCCAAAACTTGTAACCTTCCTGGTAAAAGTCCATTTACTGCATCCATGAGACCCTCAACTCACAAGAAGACACAATTGTGTCTCTATTTAGGGGAAGTAATGCCTCTGTTGTTACAACACTCTCCACAAAGATAAATGAGCCAATCAGCTGCTAGCTCCCAATCTGTAAGCCATCATTTACATTCCTAATCATTCTTCCTTCCTGTTGGGTGTGACACAGTTTCTACACATTTGGAGCAGGTCAAATTGATACATAGTTGATCTAGAAGAGGGAAAAGTATATTCAGACAATTGGGAAGATGAAACAAAACCTTGTAGATTTCTCCTGCAAACTGTAGTCATGTCACAGTTTCAAGAGTTTATTGAGAACTTTGAAACACAATGCTCCTTTTTGGAAGCACATTAAAAACACCTGGTGAGATAATTTACCTATTGAATCCCAGGTTCCATCCAAGACTAGATGAATCAGAATCTTTAGTACTAGGGCTCATATATGGATTTCATTCATTCAAAGTAAATTTAATGTGTAGTCATGACTGAGAGTCAGGAAATTAGGTAGTCGTTTCATAGCTTTTTTCTCAATTAAGATAGTTATCGCTGAAGAATATAAATTATACCTGCTCTGTACTTTCCATATCCTACTTTAATGCCATCATTCTCTCCTTCTTGATAAACACATTGTCATTAGCAACATCACACTCATGTCTGTATCCCCAACAGAAGGGAAGGGCATGATGAAATTAAGGGGTTCCAGTTCCCTTTTAGGCAGTTCTAAGTGGTAATAAATTTGTAGGCATATTTTTCTGAAGCCCCCATTTCACACATCCCACCTTCAACTTGAAAGAAAGTTGCCATCACTTGATATCACTTACATGGGTGGCGCTGAGTCCTTAAAGGATCCCCCTGTCTCTCAGCAAGGTCCCTTTAAGACTAAGCGTGTAGTTGGCAAAGCAGCTAAAAGGAAACTCTGGCCTTTATCATCTTTGTAACTTATTTAGTTTCAGTTTCAAAAGAGTTTACATCTGAGCATCCGTTTACAAATTTCAATGTGTATCATTTACTTTGACTCTGGATTTTCTTATAAAAATCTCTGTGTCCTTATGAATATGTATCCCCAAATCAATATCTTAAGCACCAGTTGAAAGCTCTTGTGTCTGCCCAGGTGTAGCCTGGTTATACCCAGTCTTAATTTGATCAGGTTGGTTGGCTTTTGGGGAAGTGTATTTCTTAACTCATAAAATACTTTGTATTGCTTGTATTGAAGGAAGGGAAGATCTGTTGACCTCAGGTGTGAAACTTTAAATTAATCTTCACGTTCAGAGATGACAATTTTTCTTTTATTTCTGTTTTTCATTTGTTGAAGATTTGAAATTATTGCTCTTGGAGTTATTGCAATATATTCCTTCTTGAAAGTGATGACATATTGGATAGAATGTTGACCCAAATTAAGGTAAACCAATACTGCTTTATTAAAATATAAATGGGACAGTTTCTCAATGGTTTAAAATAGTCAACAGCTCACAGAAGGGGGATTTACAGGATAGAATGGAAATTTCCTTAAAAGAAGTTACATTTTTCCTGTTAAAATATGTTTCACTGTCATTTACAAGTATATATATATGTTTTTTTTGCGGTACGCGGGCCTCTCACTGTTGTGGCCTCTCCCGTTGCGGAGCACAGGCTCCGGACGCGCAGGCTCAGCGGCCATGACTCACGGGCCCAGCCGCTCCGCGGCATGTGGGATCTTCCCGGACCGGGACACGAACCCGTGTCCCCTGCATCGACAGGCGGACTCTCAACCACTGCGCCACCAGGGAAGCCCAACAGGTATATTTTTGAATGTTGCTCATTCCTGCTTTGGATAGCTATAGCAGACTTTTTCTTTTTGTCATATCTTTAGAAGAACTCTGACATAAAAAAAAAATTACAACTTAATGTTGTAATGTTGAGATTCCTAAAAGGGAGATATTGGAGTAAGTATAAAAATTTTGAATTATACCTGTTCGTATTTTCTCTTATTTTATGATGTCTTATAGGCTGGGCATTTGGACTAGACTTTTATTTTTGTGTCTTGTTATAAACATATGACGTAGTTTGAGGTTGAAGCATATACTACTTTATGTTTATAGCTTTCATTTCTAACTATTACATTATTGAAAATAGTGAAGTAACAACTACAATAAAGAATTTTATCATTGTTCTAACATTGATCTCCTTGAAATGATTTGAAATGATTTGAAGCTTTGAAGTATATTTCCATCCATAAAACAATAAAGTAGGCATGGAGTGAAATTGGGAATTTTTTGAATAATCATCTTGATTCAAATATTAAGGTTACTGAAAAATATTTATTTGAGAATCACATGTGGTATTGCCCTTTGAATAAAATGGTTATTTTGTTGGTAAAATAGTTTGTGCATATTAGTTTTTATGGCTTTATTATAAAATTGTAAATCTGTTTTAAATTTCTGGCCTCTTCCTGAAGCATTATAGATTAATACTTAACTAGAATTTCATAAATGAAGTATTTGATTTATGTTTAATATGACTGTTGTCAGTTAACATAAGAAATTCTAATCCCTTTCCCACTTACATTTTCAAAAACAGATTGTGTTTTAGAGCTGGTGCTATCAATAAAGCACATAACCATGTATATATAAAGTAGTATCTACAGTTACGGTAAGTTACGTTTATAATGCAGGATGTTCAGATACAATTTGAAACAGTAAACAGATACAGTAATCTGTGGGATAAACTGCAACATTTGGTTTGCAAATATTGTCCATTGCCTTGAAAAACCACTTGGTTTAACCAGGGAAGGGGCATGGGTTTATTGAAACCTGGCTCTGCAACTATGTAATCTCCATGACCTTGGATATATTTAACTTTTCTGCCTTGTTTGTAAAATAGGGATGACAGTACCTACTTCATCAGGTTGTGATGAGAACTGAATTTGAATATGCCTAGAAATTCTCAGAGGACCATGAAAAACATAGTAGCTTCTGACCCAGTATTATAATCTCAATTCTTTTATTCAGTAAACATTCCAATATTGGATAATTCTGGATGATAAGGATGTACAAGTTTTTTCATTGTCTTTGACAGTAGCCTTTCTTGTTGAGAATGTGACATTGTATTCTTTTGGCAGTAGAGGTAGAACAGGAAAAGTCAGAACAGATGTGTACCTAAGATCTTTCCTTTTAAACAGTTAATTTACAATTTATCCATAATTTCTGCCTTCAGTATAAAAATTCCCATGATAAAACAAAAATAATCCACTCAAAAAACCCCACTAAATTATCAAATGACACAGCAAACAAACAAGAAAGAGAGAAACTCCAGGAATTTGGGTGTGTGGGGAACATTAGCTAAGTCCTTTGCACAGAGCAAATGCTCCTCGACCCTTTCCAGGCATCAAGTAAATAACAGACTGAACGTCATAATTTCCTCTTTTTCTTACAGATACATATACAAAACTTTGTAAAGTTTTGTTCAGCTGAAAATTCACTAGAATGGAAAGAGATTCTCAGCTCTAAAGAATCTTGGGTAGCAAGGTTCACAAAAAGCTCTTGATTTAACATAGTTCCACTACAACAGAAGGATTCAGGTACACCTGAGAATTAATTACAGTGAGTTCCTCTGAAGCATCATATATGTTAGCCATTTGCTCATCTGAAGTATAGAAACAGTCAGAGAATCAACCAGAGAATGACATTCTAGCGGAGTCAGCTCCCAGTATTTAGTGTTGCAGTGGCCACTGTTACTGACATCAATGAGTCATCTGTGCTCCCTGGTGTAAAGAACTCAGTACCTCCTATCCTGCAGGTGACTCCTGGACTTGGAGTTTGCATTTAGGGAGAGCAGACTCAGTGGCCAATCATTTCTCCTTGAATAAACAGAGCTGATCCTTTCCCTTGGTAAATGGCGCTCCAGCTCTGCACCCACTCATAAGCAATGTACCTTAACTGCTATAGTCCCCCTTCCATAGGTCACTTTACTAATCCCAACAGAAACACCTGCTTCTAAGGAGATTGCCTTTAGTGTCTTAAAGGTGAACAAGCAATGAAATAATCATTTCTAACTGTAGCTGGACTTTCTCGGCTCCTGTAGTGAGCTTTAATAAGCTCTGTCTTTCTTTATCAGTGGAGACTCCCAGGGCCAGTATACAGTGTGTTGTTTCGTTTTCTCCTCGGCTACATTTCCTGTTATTTCCAGGAACACTTTATTGCCCACCTACTATCTTAACACCCCTAAGCTTACTACATGTACATGGACACATACCCACATATACTCACCCACAGTTGAAAACACAGACGATTACTGTCTAGAATAGCTTTATGCACATTGGTATAAAACTCTGAGAATTTGTGCCTTGGAAAATCATGCAAATACCTAGAAATCTGTGCCAACAGACAAACTTCTTTCTAAAGAAATAATTCCTATTGAAAACTTGATTCATGAGCAGTGCTGATTTTGTAGCTGTCAATAAATTTCATTTTGTTGATGAAGAAAAAGTAGACAGCAAAATCAGTACATATCCTTTATAATATGGGTTTCATGAATGTTAAAATTAGGGTTTTTTTTTTGCCGTACGCGGGCTTCTCACTGCTGTGGCCTCTCCCGTTGCGGAGCACAGGCTCCGGACGCGCAGGCTCAGCGGCCATGGCTCACGGGGCCAGCCGCTCTGTGGCATGTGGGATCTTCCCGAACTGGGGCACGAACCCGTGTCCCCTGCATCGGCAGGTGGACTCTCAACCACTGCGCCACCAGGGAAGCTCAGGGTTTTTTTTAAGTTATGAAATGTGTGTCAGATGATAGGGGAGTTTTTGGGTATTCTGCTGCCATTTCCAACTACTACGACCAAAGAATACCCTTGGAATATTAACTATTATGTTAATGAGTATAACAAAGTTTATATTTCTATTTATAAAAATACATTTTAATGTGTTTTAATGGTACGTGGTAAAATACTAAGAGTGAAGAGCACTAGATGGTGCTGTGGCTGCAGATTCATTTTTAAAAGCTGACTTTAAATCACATAGAGTAAATGGATCCTTGAGAGAACAAAGAGACCAAGGATTCTCTTATGTCTGACATGAAGTAGAATGAGAAGATTCATTTGAGGGAGAATCTCATTCTTGAATGACATGTCCACATTTTTGTCCAGCAATCTAAGCTTCTGCCCATGCTTTGTTTGGTAGAACATACAAACATAAGCATTTATGGTCATTTGGATTTAGAACAGAGTCCATTCTTTACAAGTAAGAAATAGAAATTCGGAGCAGGTTTGCCCCCTGGTGTGCATGTCTCTGAATTACAACTATATTTAACAATGTAAAATATAAATTCATGGAGAGTGATGCAAATAAAGAATTGGGAAAATGAATAATAAAGAGCACATTTTTTATTTAGTTGACAACAATCCAAACCATATATTTTATGACAAGGCTGTCAACTTAGGTATTTGTATTAGTTTGCTAGGGTTGCCATAACAAAATACCACAGGGTGGCTTAAACAGCAGCAATTTATTTTCTCAGAGTTCTGGAGGCTAGAAGTCCAAGATCAAGATATCAGCAGGTTTGGTTTCTCCTGAAGCCGGTCTCTTTAGCTTGTAGATGGCCCCCTTCACTGTGTCCTCACATGGCCTCTCTCTGCATGTGTACATTCCTGATGTCTCTTCCTCTTCTTGAAAGGACATTAATTGTATTGGATTAGGGACCAACCTAAAGACCTCATTTTAGCATAAGCACCTCTTTAAAGATCTTATCTCCAATATGGCTGTATTCTGAGGTACTGGGAGTTGGGACTTCAAGACATGAATTTTAGGGGGACACGATTCAGCCCATAATCGTATTTAATTCTAGATTTGGGATGGATACATAAATATCAGTATAAATCATCATTGATATTTTCAAGACAATACAATTTTTCCATCATTTTTTCCCCCCAGGGAACTTAGGGGGATTGTACTATATACTTTGTGAGTCTCCACCAATAAGCAGTGTTCCACACACATGGTAAAATCTCAATAAATTTTTGTGAATGAATGAATGAATGAATACCATGAGATGAGATTATATACATTTAGCCAGCTGATTCTTTACTCCCTACTTGTCATTTCCTTCAGCTGCCAATTTCATTCCATTTTCTGAATCTGATAGAGAACCTTTGGAAAAAGATCGCGGGACAAAGGGACTATTGAAAAAGAAGAATGAAAAAGCAGATAAAACCATAGTTCTGCTTTCCTTAGTCAAGTAATATGAGTACTGTGGAAAGTATAATCAGCGTATGAAACTTGAAATTAAATTTTATTTTACAATTTTGAAGGCATGTGAGTATGAGACGTAGTAGAAAAGAGTGTGGTCTTTTATGGGTAGGGGATGGTAGTGTCTTTTTCACCCTTTGAACTGGATTTATATCAAGGTTTTAGAGGGTTCCAATAGGTGATCAAAAATACGGGAAGGGCTTCCCTGGTGGCACAGTGGTTGAGAGTCCGCCTGCCGATGTAGGGGACACGGGTTCGTGCCCCGGTCCGGGAAGATCCCACATGCCGCGGAACGGCTGGGCCCGTGAGCCATGGCCGCTGAGTCTGCGCGTCCGGAGCCTGTGCTCCGCAACGGGAGAGGCCACAGCAGTGAGAGGCCTGCGTACCGCAAAAAAACCAAACCAAACCAAACCAAAACAAAAACGGGAAAAGTAAAATGAAACGTATTTTGATTGTGAATGATATTTAAAGTGAAGAATATGAGAATTCATATATTCTCTGTAAAGCACAGATAATTTTAGAGGTAAAAGGGGCTTCTAAAAGTGTTTTCCTTGGGTGGAAGAAAGCAAATGCAACCAGGATAGGACCACAAGACACTTCAAAGTGTGTGGAGATATTCCTTTTTCTAGACTAGATGGTAGCTATATGGGTATTCTTTTATTATCACTTTTGTCAATTACATGTATATCGTATATATTCACTTGTATGTAGACCGTTTCACTTTTTTTTTTTTCCTTTACTTATTGACTGGGAATTAAAAGACCTTAGTACTAGTTCTAGAACAGTCATGAAGTAGATGTGAACACTTCGGCAAATCTTTTCATCTCCTCTGAATTTTCTCTACTCAACTCAGGGCCCTGCCTAGGCTGGGCCAGCGTTTGGCTCTGCAGCATCCTGTGATTTTTTTCTTTCTGCAGGAATGGGATCACAGACACACCCTCAGGTCATAGCTGCCACTCCCAATTTGGCCTAAGAAAGCTTGGCTCACCCCTTGGATATTGTGGCCCAAGGTAGAAACCATTCCTATTCCACTCCTTCTCCAATTCCCTGTGGCACAGAGACCAACTATACCATTTACAAACTTGGTCAATGGTTTAGAGAGAGAATTGGAACACAGAGAAGCTCGGATTGCCTTTACCTTTCATCTGGTTTACAGAGCCCTCATATATTGCCCTAACTACTTACCAGTCTCTTTGCCCACTTATAAGTTTACAGTCTGTGGTAGAAGACCCTTTCTATCTACCATTCAGGCAGGCATTACACGGTCTTAGATTCTTTAGAGTCCTTAGTCAAGAGAGAAAGGCAGAAAGAGAAAACACAGTGATGCTTCCTTCCTGCCTCCGATCCCCATCTCAGCTGAGGACACTCCCTTCCTAAAGCCTCTTTCCCAAGTTTCATTTCCTACCCCAGGATCTGCCTCTTTGCAAAATGTTTGACAGCCATTCCCAGCAGGTGGGAATTCAATCCATCCTTAGAGATCTGGGCTCTTACCCTTTGACTCAAAAATGAAAAATAAAAAAACAACCCTGGCCCCCCCAAACCCACAATCTCTTCGGAACTAAAAGACATAATATAGTTATGAAAGATACTCTTCTGCTACTTTGTAAGACTCCCTTTTAACTCAAAAAGGTCTCCAAAAATCTGGATTGTTCAGAATTAAATACCACCTAATGGAGTAAATGGTCTAGTTCAAGATGCATCTTGAACACTTCACTTCTCATCATTCTTCCTCCAGGGTGCAGTCCGTCCTGCCTGTACATCATTCCCATAGTCTGTATGGTCCCATCTCCTGACCCTATGAGCATCTGTTCATGGCATCAGAGACATCTCTCCACAAACAGCAATTTGCAGACACAGCACATTCTACATCATAACAACAAAAATAAATAATTAAAAAATAAACACAGTTCCCCAAAGTCCATGTGGACTACAGATAAACTTCAGTGGTCAACAAGGAATGTTTCCACATCATGGCACAGAAGAGTTTAGACAGGTTTTCAAGCAAATCTTTCACTGTCTCTTCTGCCTGTTTTACTTTTGTCCCTCTCAACGGGGCATTTTATGTGCCTCCCCCCAGAAAGGAGCTGTTTGCAGTAAAGGGGAATTTAAGTTGTTGGACAAATCCCTTTCAGGTTTAAAATTTGGTAAATTTGTCCAGCTTCATTCATAAACGTGAAAGTTTCAAATGTCAAGGGCAAAGATCAGGGCTTAACCATACGTTGTCCTCCACCTTCTCTTCCTAGCCATCTCTAAGAGGAGTAACTTCACATGGTAACAAGACCTAAAAGTAACAGTACAGCCTTGAGACGTTGCCAGAAGGTTTTACTTCCCCTTTATCAGCATGTTGCAAAGATCACTTTCTTTTCCTTGTATTATTGGTAACTGAGTTTTCCTCAATGTCCACAAGCAATTGGAGGTTGGTTTTATCTGAATTGCAAAGAAAAGCATAAAATAGTCACACACATAGCATCTTATCTCCTTTTCCTTTTCTAAAAAAAATTCTAAAATAAAAACAACAAGACACAACAAAATAATAATATATACATATATAAATAAATACAGACATATGCCCATACTGCCTAGATTAAATTCTTGGTTGGCAGTAAGTTCCCATCATATTGGCTGCAAGAAAAGAAGGTCACTCTTACTTCTGTTCAGGCCCTTTATCAACTCTTTCATTCAATCAACTTTGCTATGATGGTTACTAAATATAAAACACACCTATCTGCAAAGAGCTTAGAGTTTTATTGTGGGTAGCAGCATATAAGAAAAGAGATGATTTTAATACTGGTTAGTGTATGTTGGGTATTTGCAAAACACTAGAGCAGGAGATGGAGAGTGTGATTCGTGTTCAGCAGGAGATGGAGAGTGTGATTCGTGTTCAGTAGCAGAACCCTACAGTCAGAAAGCTAAAAAAAGTGGGGAAAAAAGAATTTCAGGTTGAATGAGCAAATCTACACCCAAAGGTGGGGGATGGGGCACTTGGGGGTGAGATACACACTGGAAACTGCTGATAAAGCAGGTGGAAAGTAGAATGCATCCTGCTTGGGGAGCAAGGAGAAGAAAAGTTGAAAGAGATGATGTCACTGAAAAACTTAGCAACAAGAAGATCCTAATCAAACATTTGCTTAATGAATATATTATAGTGGAAAATCTTATTAGCTAGATCCTCCGGCTCTTGTAATCATCTTAAAAAATGGCAAAATTGGTGTTAGAGAAAAAAGTTTCCAGAGTGGTTGGTGGAGAGAGGAAAATAACCAACAAAGCAGTAGGGAGATAAAGGGCAGAACGATATGCTATGCTGTGATAATAAAATGATAATAAAGATATGTACTGCTAGAAAATATTAGAATATATTATGATAATGTGTAATAATATATCATAACATAGTATAGTATAATGTAATATGAAATCATTTAGCTCAACCATCATAAAAATTGCTCTTTGTATATATAATTTTGGACAAAGAAAAACCAAAGTTGAGAATTTATTATTATAAGAATGTATCATGCACACTTCATTTAAAATGTTTCTTAGGGCTTCCCTGGTGGCGCAGTGGTTGGGAGTCCGCCTGCCGATGCAGGAGACACGGGTTCGTGCCCCGGTCCGGGAAGATCCCACATGCCGCTGCGGAGCGGCTGGGCCCGTGAGCCATGGCCGCTGAGCCTGCGCGTCCGGAGCCTGTGCTCCGCAACGGGAGAGGCCACAACAGTGAGAGGCCCGCGTACCTAAAAAAAAAAAAAAAAAAAAATGTTTCTTAAAAAGTAAAAAACACATGGATGACTTTTATAATACAATATCGTGCACATTTTCTTTAAAATGTTCAATTTGTGACTTACAGTCAGTATATATTTAAATCAGATTCCGACATTGTGCATAGTTTCATTTAGTAACCATTGAATAATTTCACTGAACACAAAATGTTAATTGTATAACCAAAATTATCATTTTCTTTTCTATTCAGGATCCTAATTGCAAACTAAGAAAATAGACTAGTGCATTTCGGGAGCTTTTGTACCATAAGGATTGAAATCAAAGGATATCAGATAAATCCTCAGCTATAAGAATGAATGAACTCTATAATGCTCAAATGCGCTGATGTTTGGACTGTACATTGCTGTAATGTAAAGAGGAAGAAGCATGCACAATTTCACACTTAATCAAAAAGATTAGAATCAATGACATCTAATATTTTCAATTATTTCCTCACACAATCAACTCTTTCCAACTTCATAGATCGAATATATTAGAATATCTTTATAGTAAAGGTTATTTTTCTTCTAAAATTTGGAATTTAAAATGTTTAATGCAATATACTTTACATTCACAAAAGTATTCAGAACTCAAGAGCACTGACAGTATTTAAACACTTTGTTATGTAACTTTTAAATCTGATTCAAATAAATCCATATTTAAATTTCAAAGTGGTTGAGTAGTACTTCAATAAATATGGCAATGTAGAAGTTTTCAGACTTTATAGTTCCCTGTATATTATGTTTGCCTGTGTGGGTATATATGAATGTTGTGTCTCAGTGAGTGTAACCTATCTAATTGATTTCACTTTGACACGTCTCACTTATTTAAGGAAGGGAAACACTTTAGGCATCTTTGCAGAATTTCCTTTTGGGGGCCAATGTTCCTGAAATTATGGTTAAATAGAATGCTGCTTTTACTTCAAAATGTGTAATGTGCAATGGCCTATGTCCTACTGTTGTGTTCCCATCAAGTATTTACTAGGGAAGTTATTTTTTTGCTATTTTTTTCTTTCAATCAGATGAAATTAAGGCATGCACCTTAGTATTTTTACAACTACAAGTAATTTTTTCATTTGCATTGTCTTTTGTGTCATGCTGCCATCTTGTGGCCAGTCAATTTAAAAAAATATATTCCTGGCCAGTATACCAAAATCACCCCCAATGCATTGCATAGTGTAACTTCCAACATCATGGAAGATATTTACTCTCATAAGGATTATCTTCCTAACTATCTCTCAGTAACAAAGGCATAATAATTCTTTGTGACATCTGAAAGTTTTAGGTAATTTACCTGAGAATTTCCTTACTTCCTTTGATATTAAATTCTATATAAATTGATATTAACAACTGTCTAAAAAAGAAGAAAACACTTTTAAATACTTTTTTCACACAAATATATTTCATGATGTATATCCTATTTTGTGCCTGTATAAAATAAAATCATTTATATT